>NC_135720.1:99749555-100054270 GCF_964656455.1 Halichoerus grypus | reverse complement strand
GCCCTGTAGACATCACCACATAAAGATGCAGAATGGGTATTAACTACTGCAAAGCCCATTATCACAACGATGAGAGCAGTCTCCACATGGCTTTCCTCTCTTATATGGGGTCTTCATGATTTTCCCGATGCTTCTACTGGCAATGGAATATTCAAGGGACAGAATTAATGACAACAGTAAGGAATACAGGGTTGTGCCATGTGAATGAATACACAACAAGAGTCACAGAAGTTCCAAAAAAGGAAAGAGAGATCTCTCAAGATTGGAACCACAAAGACAATTTCAAGGTAAATGTTAGGATTTAAGTATATAGAGAAAAAGGAGATGGTGTTCCACTGCCTTTACAGGTACACCAAAGGGATGCAACCAGAAGACAGGTTTGTGGTAGGGTTCCTAAGAATTTTGGGGACTGGCAACTCACAGAATATTTCTTAATTCTTTATTGAATAGATTTGCTTTCATTGAGAATCTATTATGTCCTATGAACCAGGCTAGGTGCTTACAATAGCTTATCATATTTACTCCTTAGAAAATCCCTGCAAGAAATGTATTGCTACTACCTCTTTATAGATAAGGAACAAGGAACTCCGTGTTGTAAAGCCATTGGTGAACTGAAGGCCACACAACTAGCAAGTGACAGAGCCAATGTTTGTACTTGTACCTCGTGGACCACTGAGCCCATTCTCCATGGGAAAAGTAAAACTTTAATCTGTAATAATTCATATCACTGAGGAGCATCTCTAATTGCAAGGAAGTTAGTTTAAAACGTTTTTCACAATGGGCGCCTGGGTGGCTCAGTTGGTTAAGCGACTGCCTTCGGCTCAGGTCATGATCCTGGAGTCCCTGGATCGAGTCCCGCATCGGGCTCCCTGCTCGGCAGGGAGTCTGCTTCTCCCTCTGACCCTCCCCCCTCTCATGTGCTCTCTCTCATTCTCTCTCTCTCAAATAAAAAAAAAAAAAAAAAAATCTTTAAAACGTTTTTCACAAAAATCAGAACCAGACCTATAAATACAAGGAACAAACTGATGGTTGCCTGAGGGAAATGTTGGGGGTGGGGGTTGGGTAAACTGGGGGAAGGGGTTTGGGAGATACAGGCTTCCAGTTATGGAATGAATAAGTCACAGATAAAAGGGCACAGCAGAGGGAGTATAATCAACGATACGGTAATAGCCTTGTATCGTGACAGATGCTACACTTGTGAGCAGAGCACACTGTACAGAGTTGAATCACTGTGTTGTACACCTGAAAATAATGTAATACTGTGTCCATAATATTCAAATCAAATGAAATTATAAAAAAAAAATTACTCTACATAGATTAAAAAAACCTCTTTCAAAATTTCTCTTGGTCATGATAATCTTTAACGTACCACTGAAAAAAGCAAGTCGCAGATCTGCAAAGTTATATAGCAAAGTAGTAATAGTGAATACTTCTAAAGAGTGATGGATTTATAATTTCATTACACTTTAAGTTCAGATAATTCTCCACCATTATTATTATTATGTTATTAAACAATTGCCAAATGGTACTTTTATAACAATTCCCTCTTTTATTTTAAAAACTATTTCTTGAACATCTTTTTTTTTCCCCATTAAATTTTGTTCTACTTCTTTCTCATGACCATTAACTATTAAAGCTGGCTATCATTGTCCAGTTAGCGTTCTTATCTGAAAAGCTGGATAGCCAGCTTCCTTCAATTAATTATAATTAATTAACTACAATGTAGTTTTGGGTATTGTTATCCTAGTAGCTTTGTTCTGATGTACTCCAGTTTATCTATAACACCTATTAAAAAATGTTATGCCAAATAAAAACACACTATTCCATACATGATCTATCTTTTGGGTTATTTGGCATATTGGACTAAGGCATGCTGAGAAAATTTTAAAAATCCTAATAATTAATAGACTCCCATCTATTAGTAAATATGAGAATAAAATTAAAGGTTACAAAAGGTTTTCCTCCCACTGTGGATAACTCTTTTTATTAAATAATGCATCAAATGTTTTACCTGAAATAAGCAGATGGGAAAGATAAGATGCTTTATATCCAAAGGAATATACTTACTCCAAGGATCCACTGAGGAATTTCACCTACCAGTGCAGCTGGTAAGATACAGACAAACCTCCAGAAAAGCTGCGGACGCCTCTTGCTGCTGCTGAGCAAAAAAACAGGTGACTTTTATGTTGGGGCAGGTGCTGAGGCCCAAGAGAGAACTTGCAGAAGTCCAGACTTCCTCTAGGAAACTCCAGCACACCACTGGAGGGAGGAAAACAGGAATTTGGTCCCTCAAGGAAACACTGTATGGGGCTGATCTACCCAGCAAAGGCGATCTTTCCTGCAGGGGAAAAATGAAGTGGTATGCGACAATCTGCTACCCCAGCTGGGTGGAAGGAGGCTGGAAAAATCATTTTCTCCCACCAACACCTGCAGTACTAAGGTGGGAGCTTTTAGCCTGGATGAGATGCGGGGGGATGGGAAGGAGGAGGGTTGGCGTGGGAGGGGCTGTGGGGGTGGAGAAGGGACAGTGGGGAAGAGGAAGATAAGAATTTCAAATGGTGTTAAAGGGATTGCATTCAGAAAAGAGAAAGGACCCAAATTAATAAAATTATGAATGAAAGGGGAGGGATCATGACAAACACCAAGGAAATAGAAACAATTATTAGAAATTATTATCAGCAATTATATGCCATTAAATTAAGCAAACTGGAAGAAATGGATGCCTTCCGGAAACCTATAAACTACCAAGACTGAAACAGGAAGAAATTGACAATCTGAATAGACCAATAACCAGTAACAAAATTGAAGCAATGATCAAAAACCTCCCAAAGAACATGAGTCTAAGGCCTGATGGATTCCCAGGGGGAATTCTACCAAACATTTAAAGAAGAAACAATACCTATTCTCCTGAAGCTGTTTCAAAAAATAAAAACAGAAGGAAAATTTCCAAATTCGTTCTATGAGGCCAGCATTACCTTGATTCCAAAACCAGGCAAAGACCCCATCAAAAAGGAGAATTACAGACCAATATCCCTGATGAATATGGATGCCAATATTCTCACCAAAATCTTAGCCAGTAGGCTCCAACAGTACATTAAAAGGATTATCCATCACAACCAGGTGGGATTTATTCCTGGGATGCAAGGGTGGTTCAACATTCCCAAATCAATCAATGTGATAGAACACTTAATAAAAGAAAAGACAAGAACCATATGACCCTCTCAATTGATGCAGAAAAAGCATTTGACAAAATGCAGCATCCTTTCCTGATTAAAACTCTTCAGAGTATAGGGATAGAGGGAACATTCCTCAATTTCATAAAAACTATCTATGGAAAGCCCACAGTGAATATTATTCTCAATGGGGAAAAGCTGAGAGCCTTCCCCTTAAGATCAGGAACACGTCAAGGATGCCCACTCTCGCCACTATTGTTCAACATAGTACTAGAAGTCCTAGCAACAGCAATCAGACAACAAAAAGAAATAAAAGGTATTCAAATTGGCAAAGAAGAAGTCGAACTCTCTCTTTTCACAGACGACATGATACTTTATGTGGAAAACCCAAAAGACTCCACCCCCAAATTACTAGAACTCATACAGCATTTCAGTAATGTGGCAGGATACAAAATCAATGCACAGAAATCAGTTGCTTTTCTATACACCAACAATGTAACCGTAGAAAGAGAAATTAGGGAATTGATTCCATTTACAATAGCACCAAAACCCATAAGATACCTAGGAATAAACCTAACCAAAGAGGTAAAGGATCTACACTCTAGAAACTACAGAACACTTATGAAAGAAATTGAAGAAGACACAAAAAGATGGAAAAGCATTCCATGCTCATGGATCAGAAGAATAAACATTGTTAAAATGTCTATGCTGCCCAGAGCAACCTATACTTTCAACGCAATCCCTATCAAAATACCAATCGCATTTTTCAAAGAGCTGGAATGAACAATCATAAAATTTGTATGGAACCAGAAAAGACCCTGAATGGCCAAAGAAACGTTGAAAAAGAAAAACAAACCTGGGGGCATTACGTTGCCTGATTTCAAGCTCTATTACAGAGCTGTAATCATCAAGACAGTATGGTACTGGCACAAAAACAGACACATAGATCAATGGAACAGAATAGAGAGCATATGGAACCTCAACTCTATGGTCAACTAATCTTAGACAAATCAGGAAAAAATATCCAATGGAAAAAAGACAGTCTCTTCAATAAATGATGCTGGGAAAATTGGACAGCTACATACAGAAGAATGAAACTAGACCATTCGCTTACACCACACACAAAGATAAACTCTAAATGGATGAAAAACCTCAATGTGAGACAGGAACCCATCAAAATCCCTCAAAAAAGGGATTGCATTCAGCAGAACCATGAACTTCTGGGAGTGGAGCTCTCCCTAGCAGGTCCACGTTCATCCTCAATGCACTTAGTGCTAAACCTATACCTAGCCTCCATTTTGCTGCTGACTTTGTTTGCGTGCTCCTGCGTGAACTTGTGAGACGGAGCTCAGTAAACTCAACATACTTAGTGAGAAAACAGGCCACAGTTGGTAGACAAAGGACAAACGATACATTTGAGCAATAGCGCCGCCTTCTAGAAAACAAAAGAGAGGTTTCTAACAGCCAGCTGGGTGAATTATATGAACCAGAGTAGATACAAAAGATTAGATTGGAAATTTCCCCACAAGAGGAAAGAAGAGTGAACACACTTTCACAGGCAGAGGACAAACAAAAAATTCTCAGATAATAACAGTTCTATAGAAATAACACTTCAAAGGCAAGGGGCAAAGAGTTAAGGAGATGTCTCCCACTTAAAATGTTTTTCAAGTTCATGTGCTCAGGGATAATCTTTGATAAATTTAAAATCAAGTTGTTGGTCTAATTAAACTAGCCATGTCTTTAGAGTTATCAACATTAAATATAAAACTTTTATTTTACCAAGGTTTACTAAAGGTCAAATAAGCTCATTTCATTTCTGTTGCAATTTATTAGCAACGATGACTTAAAATAATGGTTGATTTTGTCTGTCTCATGCAGTATTCATGGGTAATTATTAAGAACAAATAGCTTGAATAAATAAAAAGTTTATAGGCAAACTTTTAAATAGATTCCAAAATCTTTGGTAACCTGAAACTTTGAAGTTTTCCTAAGTTAAATAATAAATTGGGTTAAATTCATTGGATATCTATGTCCTTTCCAAATAAGATAAAGTACTGAAACATTAAGTACTAAATATAGGTTTGTCTGCTTTTGCATTATTACAGAGAAAGTAAAGATAAATTTGGGTCTGCTAGTAAACATGTTTCATGCTTTACTGAAAGTTGTACTATGAAAAAAACACGTTTCTAGAAATATAATCATAAATTTGCCAATCTAAAGAATTCTGGTGTAATAGATAGTTCACAGCTGGTTACTACTTAGTTTTCATTGGAAATTAAAGTTTTGAAGTATTAAAATTTTGATAAATGTGATTGAGAATGCTGGAAATGACAAACAAAACAACTCTGTATGTAGGAAAATAGGAGATGTATAAGAAATGTATAAAGAATGAGAATACATATTTGTTGATTTAAAAAAAGGAATTTTGTCTTGAAATGAGATGTTTAAAGAGGGAAAATTTAGGATAAAAATCTGAATGAAAACAAAGTGGTAAAAGGTTTGGGAAGGAGAATTTTTGGAAAAGAATTTTCCTCATGGTCAGGACCAGCTAAGACATAAATTTTAAAAGTACACTAGTATAAGATTGGAATTTGGTTTTTCTCTCTGTTAAAAAGGCAATGTTTTCTTGGATTATTGGTCTGCCCTTGATAAGAAATCATAAGCAAAGTTTTTTCTTTATTTGTCCATAAAAACAAGGCTTTTATATTTGTTTTTATCAGGTATTTGATTACTTAAGAAAACTAAATCTTCTCAATATTAAAGGAGCTAAGTTTTGCTAACAACTAGATAACCTTCTGTAGAATCTCTTATGGGACCTTGCTTAAACAGATAATTAAGTTCTAAGTTTTGTAATGATCTGTAACCCTATTTAGGCATGTGATTTAGAACAATCTGAGGTTTTTAACAAACTTCCCAAATATTCAAATTTTAAATGAAATCTTTTTGATATTTATTCAGTATGTTAAACTACAAGAGAAGCATTCTCAGATAAGGGGTGATAACCATTCTTAGGTTATATTGTATGGGTGAATGATATAACTGTTCTAGAAATTATATAATGTTTCTAAAGTCTTAATATGTGCTGGTATAATGTCATCATTTGAAATTCTAAATATTGAAATGCATTTCACAAAAATACCCGAATGGCCTTGCATGTAATGACCTCTCATCAGATTTTTTAACCATGGCCATTTCTGAGTCTTCTGCTATTTACAGTCATTATTCTGAGGCTCTTGCAACATCAAGGAGTTCATGAAAAGGACTTTTGATGAATACAGATTTCTGATATCTTTAAGATTATAAAACTAAACTGGATAAGAACTTCCAGAACTAATGGAAAACCTGCATTCAAATAGAACAAGAATTAATAAGATGGGACTAAATGAATTGAAAAAGATGATTGTAGTTTTACTGACTCTTGTTTAAAACATTGCTGGTTCTCTAATGTTTGTTCTTCCAGATTTGAGGAAACTTTTTCTCTTAAGCTATCTATGACTTACAGAAATTTGATAAAATATTTCTTTGTAAACAAATTGGAGCATTTATCTTTCTCCCTAACTGATCCCTCAAGAATTCAGAAACTCTCAGTGAGTACTTTCATGGCAATTACTTATTTGCATAAGTTCAGTAAGAATCTGTTCTCCTTGTTAACAGGACACAATTGGAAACATTGGTTATTTTACCAAGTCTTTGACTAGAATGTCATATTTGAGAGAGACATGCATAGACTCAGACATGACCAGACAGCTTTAAGGAACTAAGACTGACTTTATGGAACTAATAGAGCCCCTTGGAAATGTTGGTCTGATGACTTACAGAGTTCCTAGCAGCCTTACCAGGTGAGTAAAGAATGTTATTTCCTGGCAGGTGCAAGAACTTCAGGATATTTTGGGGACCTTAGGAAGAGAGGAGTTCACCCAAATTTAGAGGTATTACAGGCAAGTCTAATGACAAGTATTTGGCTTGGCTTCTGGTCTTGAGAGGCTATTAAACGTTCAATATAAAATCCCTTATAACAAGTTCCAGCAAAGCAGTTTTAAAAGAACTTATATGGTCAATTGCTATTCATGCTGTGCTTATGTAAATAATAAGGCAAAGTTTGTTAAAGCTATTTGTTTTACAAATTAGTCTTGATTTGATTATCCTTGACAGAAATGAGGGTGGTTTTAGAGAGATATTGAGTTCCAATAATACACTTCTCTAGATATTGGATTCTAGTTCCGATTAATTTTCTTTGAATGTTTGTTGTTTACCTATAAAACTGGGCTAGACCCTGAATTCTTCTGGTTTCCCTCAATATCTGCCTATGACTCTCCAAACTAAGGTTTCCAATTCTCTTGACTCAAAACCACTGAGAACTAAAACTGTTCTTTTTTTCCTGAAGGCCTGCAGACTGAAGCTAAACAACTTGAGGTAAACTTCAGAGAAATTGCCACAATAATTCATGTATAGACAGTCTTCATGCCTGTGGCTTTATGGGCCACTCAAAAGGAGACATTTGAAGTACAAACCAGAAAAATCCATCAGACTGCCATTGTCCGCTCCCACTCCGTCTGAGGGTGCTTTGAGCCTGACGTCTAAAGATCTTCTCCCTGGCACCCTTCAGGACTCAGACACTTGATTTATCATTTGTTCCAAACATTAACCTGTGTTTTTCTTTTGTTTCCCTGGAAATGCCTCTTATTAATTATCTGATTGCTTACACAACATAGGGCTACCTTTGAGAGCAGACCTATAGAACTACCTCCTAAAATGAGACAACTGTTTAACTGAACTAGACTAAGACTGGTTCATAAGGTATGAAACAAACTTCTTACCTAAGGTTCAGAACAGAAGAATCAAACTCCAAAACTGCACCCCATTTCAGCAGGAAGTAGCCCGAGCGGTTATCATCCCAATTCCTCAAGACTGAGAAATGATCATAACTCAGGGAGGAATTGAAATTGTGCCCATAGGATTAATGAGGTTGAAACTAGTAGAAAGCTTAAAGCTTGTTTTTCAGAGAACTGTTTGTACCCAATCAGCTATTGTGTCTTTTCAGACCCCACTTAAAAACACTAGCTGTGTCTGCAGAAGCCTGGACTCAACGTCAACTGATATGGTTCCAGCCTATGAACAAGCAAGTCCCTGCACTCCTTACCCAAGATAATGAACCCAAGACCCCGTCCAATTAATGCCAGCTCTCAGAGCATAGTCATTGCCCCTTCTCCCTGTCCTAAGATAACCTCCTAATGTCAGGGGCTAAATTTTGCCTCATTCTGATGTTAATTTTCCACACCAAAGTGAACATGGGATATATGCTACATATATGTTTGCTCAATGAGCATGCTCCATCTTTCCTCATGAATAGTCATGTTTCCTGGCCCTTTTGTCAAGATGTATATAAAGGATACTTTGGATTTTTCTCCTAAGTCTATTCCAACACCAAGTTGTTTCCTTCAAACTGTACTTACTGGAATTCATTTACTGTACATATATCTTTGTCATAAATGTTACATCAAATGTAAATCTAAACCAAGCATACCCACTACGTTTACTTGTCAGTTGGACTTAATAGATAACATGTATTATTTTTAAGCTTCCCAACATTTATGTTACAATAAGTTTCTCTCCAATGAGGAACCCCTTGTAAATAAATCTATCTATGTGTCTATGTATCTATGTATTCTGCCTTGGATCCATCAAGTCCTTCATTGCTAGATATGATTTTCAACTTTTAATATTTGTGGTCCCTGCTCCAGGAGTCCGAGAGAAGCTATACTTTAACATTTACCAAGGTCAAAATGACTCAATAAAACCTGTTAGGGGCTCTGTTTCTGCCCTGAGCACATATTGTACATTATGCTTCATTAAAAAAATAACCAAAAAGAAGCATTCCAAACATGAAGATAAGAAAAAGGAAAAAACCCTCCCTGGTTCCCATAAGATAAAGTCATATAGCCCTGCATATACTAACAGCTTAATATAAGGTCCACAACTTTCTGAAATGTCCTTTGTCTAATGATTTGTAACTTTTTGTGTAAAAAAAAGTGTATATAATCCTTCCCCAAATGTTCCTTCCCTGGAGCACTCTGTTCTTTGCGAAGATTGTATATTCCAGGCAGCTGTCCTAATTTGGGCTCAAATAAAACTCTCTTTCTTTTAAAAATTCTAAAATATTTGTTCAATTTGCATTGACAACTATAGTATAATGGTTAAAGGAAAAAAATAGTAAACAAAACAAAACAAAACAAAAAACTATAGTCACTATACATTGTTAATGAATTTACCTCATAAAAAGAGGTATACTGTGGCATCAATATTATAAAAGGGAGGAGTACATGGCTGAAGCCTTTATAGGAGATTGAAGATAAGTTGCTATCAGGCTAACATGGACTGCTTTATTTATAAGATGTTTTATGTAAATCCCTGGTAACCACAAAACAAAAGCCTAGAGTAGATCCACAAAAGATAAAGAAGAGGGAAACAGAACATACTACCATGGAAAATAACCGATCTACAAAAAACAGGCAGACACAGAGGGGAAAAAGAAACATTGGAAATATAATACAACCAGAAAGAAATTAATAAGATGGCATTAGTAAATCCTTACATATCAATAATTACTCTAAATCTAAATGGATTGAATTTACCAGTCAAGAGGCACAGAGTGGCTGGATGGATAAAAAATATGACCCAACTCTATGCTGCTGTAAGAGACCCACTTTGGAATTAAGAACACACAGAAACTCAAAGTGAAGGGATGGAAAAAATTATTCCATGCAGGTGGAAATTTAAAAAAATCTTTCACTATTTTATCTGTATGCCCTAGTCCACTGACCTTTTTTTTTATTTTTACAGATTATATTATATTTCCCTTCCTGAATTTATTATTCAGGAGAGCAAGGAGGGACAAGTAATATATTCCATAAAAAAGTACTCCGAAAGGGCACGTCATGATCAGTGAATAACAAGCAGTAATAAGTCAGATTATGCTGAAAAGTAAATTAGAACTAGATTATTGTAATAACAACAATAACAACATTTACTGAGCACTTATTATATGCCAGACATGCTACTAAATGGTTTTTAGACATTATATACCTTAGTTGTTATGACAACACTTTTAGGTAGATATAGCTTATAGCTTCCTGCTTCTGATGTACCCTGGCCTCAGAGACAGACTTTTTGTTTGGGAGTTTTCAGAAGATACCTCAAGCCTAGGGCTTGGTGGAGCATGCTACTCTTGATCTCAGGGTTTTGAGTTTGAGCCTCACATTAGTGTAGGGATTGCATAATAATAAGATCTTTAAAAAAAAAAAAAAGATACCTGAAGCCTAACTACCTCTCCTGAGTCCAACTGCTCCCCAAAGAAACTCATGCATCATTGTGATGCCAAATGCTTCCAATGTAGGCTCTTACACTGCCAGCCCACTTTTTCAATTCTTTCTTCCTGCTCAGATAAGCTTACAGGAAGATCAGCACATCCACTAGCTTGATAATGTCTAACCAAGGAATCTGTAATGCCATCACTATCCTTAAAGTTATTTCTATCTCTGTAAGTTATTGGAGGAAGCTTCTCCCCACAAGCATTAATCTTCCACAAAATGGATGTCTTCTGACTCTCTTTACTATCTTATTCCTTCTCAGACCCCCAAGGAAGCAAGCCCAGAATTTGATGTAATAGCTAACAACATCAAGATAAGTTTTGCCCCTCTTAATAAGGTCTCAGCTGTTGGTAAATCTCTTTAGAATGATGGGTATTAAGGAGGGCACGTTTTGCATGGAGCACTGGGTATTATACGCAAACAATGAATCATGGAACACTACATCAAAAACTAATGAGGTAATGTATGGTGTTTAACATAACATAATAAAAAAAATAAAAAAAAGAAAGAGGAATACTCAATCCCACTTGTTTTTGGCTAAGGACTTGGTCACCTATTTATAGCAAAATGAAAAGTCTCATTCAACATCCTGATATCCTAACATTTATCACAGTTACAATATCCACTTATGTGTCTATCTGATTTATAGCTTTCTGTTCCATGCAATAGTAATTCAATGAGAGAAAAATCACATTTGTGTTTGATCACCATTTTATTTGAAGTACTGAATACAGTACTTGATGGATAATAAACATTAATTCAGTATTAAATAAGCTCAAATGTCTAGTTCAATAATGCCACTAGAAAGCATTATTAGAAGATATTTCATTGTAATTTAGTTAGTTATTAAAAATTTGTGAGCATTGGGATAGACAAGAATGGAGGGGTCCCAAGTATACAACTAAAAGTCATTGAATATAAATAGAGCCATAGGGCAATTTATGACACAATATAGACTAAGAGAATATCAGAGGTTATTTCTGGATGGAGATATTATAGGTGCAATTAGAGTTTTTTTTTCTTTTTGAATTTTCTAAACATGTGAAGATTTAATTGGTTTTTATTTTTATTTTATTTTTAAAGTTTAGTAATTTGCTTATTAGTGAGAAATGAAGATAGAAATATCTCAAAAGACAAAAGCAACCCCACTCTAGTTCACATTCACCTATTTATTCTGTATTTAACAAATATTTATCAAACTTTTAGGGGGCCTTATACTGAACTAGGCACTGTGACCATAACTCTGATGACAGCACACAGACTCTTTTCAGGAGGTTAGGGATGAATGGGAGATGCAGAGCAATAAAAAGGCCATGCTATCCCACCATATGGAAAGCCAGTGTGCTGGAGAATATCTAGGAGGGAGGATTTATCCAGGCTTGGGTAATGGGGAAATTTCTGGAAGATATAATGCCTAATTTAGGGAGAAAGGCACTGGCCATCATGAGATCAAAAGTGTCTGCCATTTTTTTTTTTTCTCCTGATGAGAATGTATTTTGAGTTTGCAGAAACCTTATGGCTATTGGCAGAGAGGAGATAGAGGGGGAAGGTTTTGAGTAAATCACAACATGCTTTTGGGAAACTGGCTTATCCTTTATGTTTCTGAGATGTGATGCTGAGAGTTTCTTTGGAGTCATGCCTTTTTATTTTCTGCATCTCTGTCTCTCTAGACACACATTGGCTTATTTCTCCCCATCTCTCTTTAATTGGTTTTTAAAATAAGCTTTTGATACTTTATTTTTTAAATTTTATTATGTTATGTTGGTCACCATACAGTACATCATTAGTTTTTGATGTAGTGTTCCATGATTCATTGTTTGCATATAACACCCAGTGCTCCATGCAATACGTGCCCTCCTTAATACCCATCACCGGGCTAACCCATCCCCCCACCTCCCTCCCCTCTGAAACTCTCAGTTTGTTTCCCATAGTCCATAGTCTCTCATGATTCATCTCCCCCTCTGATGTCCCTCCCTTCATTTTTCCCTTCCTTCTCCTAATGTCCTCCATGCTATTCCTTATGTTCCACAAATAAGTGAAACTATATGATAATTGTCTTTCTCTGTTTGACTTATTTCACTTAGCATAATCTCCTCCAGTTCCATCCTTGTTGATGCAAATATTGGGTATTCATCCTTTCTGATGGCTGAGTAATATTCCATTGTATAAATGGACCGCATCTTCTTTATCCATTCATCTGTTGAAAGGCATGTCAGCTTAAAAGAAAAAATATAACAGGGGAAATAAACATTTTTGAACTGAATTTTTAGCTATTTGAAAAGATTTACAGTGTTAACAATGTTTACCTGAACTTCATTTTTGCTAAATTGATATGAAAATATTTGGTTACAAAAAGTAAACTTATCAGCTTATAAGAAATATTTGCTTAAGGAGCTCTAATTTGATTGGCTTAATTAGGAAGAATTGGATTACTAATGGCTATGTAAAACAAAGAAATTAATTATAAATATTAGCTGTGGCATCTTCCCTAAGCTCCCCGAGCAGAGTTAGAATTTCCTTCTCTGGGCTGTCTTTACCTTACTCTTCTATTATAGCACTTAAAACATTAAGATTCTTGAGATTAAGGACTGGGCCTTTATTTGCATTTTGTACAATATCTGGTCAGTATAAAGCCAAAAACAGGACCACTGAATTCCAGCTGTCTGAGTTTGAAATGTTTGAAAACATCATGCTTGCCTTCCTTCTTCCCACCAGTACTCATTTCTATTTGCGGACTCTTGTGCTTCTGAGAAATAGGACTCCACACCTGGCTCCTGACACAGGAGGAGAGAACATGTGACTTCAGCTAAACTAATTCAGAACACAATTCAGGCCACTTTATTCCATAGTGATTGAAAAAAACATGTGACCTAACCTGGCCCAGTTCAAATGAACCTCAGGATAGATATTTACATGCTAGTATAAAGATTTTACTTACTTTTCCCTCCCTTGGATGGTGTGTTATCTGGATCTGTAGTTCGAAAATCTATGGTCATGGTTGGCACTGTTATAACCACACTTTCAATTTTTTATTGAACTGCTTCAAATAAAAATTTTGCCCCCATGACTCCATGAAAACTGCCTTTCTCAAGGGCATCGATGACTCAATTCTTCGTCCTCCTCTCTTATTTAATGTATTGGCAGCTTAGCCCTCATCTTTAAAACATTTTTTTTTTTTTCACATGGCTTCTAGTGGAGTGAAATTAATTCATACCTGAAAGGCCGCTCTTTTTTTTTTTTTTCTTCCAGAACTGTTAATGTATTAGTATCCCAGGGGTTTCTTTAGACATTTTCTCTTTCCTATTTACACTCACTCCATGATCTCATCCAATCTAATGTCTTTTTTTTTTTTTAAAGATTTTATTTATTTGACAGAGAGAGACACAGAGAGAGAGGGAACACAAGCAGGGGGAGTGGGAGAGGGAGAAGCAGGCTTCCCGCGGAGCAGGGAGCCCGATGTGGGGCTTGATCCCAGGACCCTGGGATCATGACCTGAGCCGAAGGCAGACGCTTAACAACTGAGCCACCCAGGTGCCCCTCTAATGTCTTTAAATATCTATTTTTATATCCTGAAGATTCCCAACTTCATATCCTACTCTGGAGCTCTCCTCTGAACTCCAGATTCAAATATCCAACTACCTGCTGAATATTCCTACTTGCTTACATAAAAGGCATGCACAACTTATCCAAAACTGAACTCCTGATCTTTCCACTGAAACACGATCCTCCTGAATCTTCTCCATCTCATGAAATAGCAATACCCAAATTCTAGTTGTTGTTCAGTTCCCAACCTCATAGATACTCTTGATTCCTCTCTCTCTCTCTCTTACTCACACCTCAGATCCATCAGCAAATCTTGATAAGCCTTCCATTCAAAATATACCCAGAATCTTACACTTTCTCAGCATTGTACAGTAACCATTTTGGCCTAACTATCTTCATCTTCCGTCCTTAATATTTACCACAGCTTCATAACTGTTCACATTTAGTCCAACCCCACAGCAGTAGAATAGTCTTGTTAAAACATCAGTCCAATTACGTCATTCTTCTGTTTGAACCCTCTAGCGGCTTCTCCCGTAGCTCCTCCAACAACTTCCTTCTCACTCTGAAAATAAGACACAGTCCATACAAGAGCCCACAAGGCCCTACATGATGGGCTTTCTGCCTTTTACTTCTCTGATCCCATTTTCCAGTATTTTCCACCCTGTTTGCTCAACTCCGGGTTTGTTACTATGAATCATATTATATGTTTTCCTAATTTATCCTCATACTTGTCTGTCTTCCTCTACCAGAATATAAGCTCCATAAGGGCAAAGATTTTTGTAGGTTTGTTATAAATTTTTAGCACTGATAACAGTGCCCGACACATAGTAAGTACAAATAAGTATTTATTGAGTGAATAAAATGAGGAGGAGTCTTAATCTCAGGAAACAAACTGAGAGTTGCTGGAGTGGTGGGGGGTGGGAGGTATTGGTTGGCTGGGTGATAGACACTGGGGAGGGTATGTGCTATGGTGAGTGCTGTGAATTGTGCAAGATTGTTGAATCACAGATCTGTACCTCTGAAACAAATAATGCAATATATGTTAAAAAAAAGAAGATAGTAGGAAGGGTAAAATGAAGGGGGGGGGGAATCAGGGGGAGACAAACCATGAGAGACTATGGACTCTGAGAAACAAACTGAGGGTTCTAGAGGGGAGGGGGGTGGGGGGATGGGTTAGCCTGGTGATGGGTATTAAAGAGGGCATGTACGAATGGAGCACTGGGTGTTATATGCAAACAGTGAATCATGGAACACTACATCAGAAACTAATGATGTAATGTATGGTGATTAACATAACATAATAAAATTAAAAAAATAAATAAATTTAAAAACAGTAAAAAAAAAGAAATGAGGAGTCTAAAGTAAAGCAAACATAAAACAACAGAAAACTCCTTATGACTGTTGCTTTGCTTATTATGTATAACTTCAGTAGGAAACAACTTTCCTTTGATTAACCAATGTGTTCCTTCAATTATTTGAAATTGCTGGGTCTTAAATTGAATAGAGGCCAACATACTCATTGTAATTTGACAATTATAATTGACAATCAAATACTGTTTATAATGTAATGTGATTCTTAAAAATAATTTGGAAGGATGAATGGGTCATATGTTCATGGACAGCCTACATTGCTAATGCCAAGCCACTCTTTGTAAGAGCTGTGACTATATGTAATTAGTCATTAGATGATATTGCCCCCTTATTCCTTGGCCCCCATGGCCCCATGACTATCATTCCTAGGAGGTCTGAGGCAGCAGAAAGAACATGCAGTCCCATGCCTGTGCTGTTACGTTTGCTAACATCCACTAATGAAATTTCTTTTTTGTCCCTTGACTTGACAGAGAAGCCCAAGTTTCTCAAAACCAGTACAAATACTCACCAACCTACCTGGTTGTCTGCCATCAGTCCTATGCCCTACCTGGAGTGGTGAGAAGCTGTACCTCATTATTTCTCCTTGAGTAACATATGTTCTTATTCCTTGAAATTTTGCCTAAGGAAGCTGGGAGATGACATTTAATCTCACTTTTTTATTCATTCCCTGTTGTTAAAAATCCATTCACTGAGGAGATAAATACCTTGCTTTTAGTTCCATGTTTAAACTACAGCTTGATTTTTAATAGGATTGTGACATAACCTGTAGGTAAAGCTGATACACGGAGAATAGAATTGAGAGGACTATAGAGAAATGAATCTGGTAACTTAAAGACATTGAGAGCCTTTGGCTCCAGCAGTGTGCCCACTTTTGGGTTTATTTAGTCATACAATTAAGAAAAATCTCCTGTAATGTTTATGTTAGTTTGGATTGGATTTTCTTATTTTTGCAACAAAAGAGTACTACTATATTTATGCAGTTAATTAGGGATGTACATAAGAGTGGATACATTGAAATTGTGCACTCTGATGAAAAGAACCAAGATTCATAGACTATCGGCTACATATATTGGATTTAGCATGAATGCATTAAATGCAAGTTCTGTTCTATATACTAGTGATGTTGGTGCCATAAAGAGGAAAATAAGACATCACATTCTTCCTTTCATAGATGAGGGAGAAGAGCCTTGGGAAGGAACTCTACTTATTCCTACCATGTTGTTTTCTAGGGACTTGCAAATAGCTACATTATCCTACTATGGAAAAGTAATGGGGTTGGGAATTGAGTTTATAGCCAGTTTATGAAAAGTCATAACATTTCAACTAAATGCTTTAATTTATAGGAAAGAGCATCGGTTGGAAGATTTTTAAGCAGAAGGGAAATACATCAAAAGTATGCTCTGGGATACTTTGGTGGCAGTGTACATGGTGAACTGGTTTTGATGTTAGTACATTCAAAATTAATAGCCCAGGGAATGGGATTTCATGATATTTAAGGGTGGTTTCATATCCTCACAAACTCATTTTTTTTCTTGCTGTTTCAAGAGTTTATAATAAGTCATTCTTTTTCAGGGATTTTTCCTTTAAGTTCTCCTTTACTGAAGGTTCCTATACAGAATCATACATGAGAAAATAATGCTCCTCATGTAGTCTGAGCAGAACAATAATGTATTTAATGTTTGTATAATGTTTTTTTTACTGTCATGAAATGTTCACAAATATTGTGTGATTTGTTGTGATATCAGAACAAGACTGTGAGGTAATTGGGCAAGAATTTTTATTTTGACACTTAGAAAAACTGCAGCTCAGAGAGTTAAGTAATTGTGTTATGTATGAGTTCAGAGAGTGGGAGCAGAAGCAGATCATCTTTCTCTAGAGATTCTTAGCTTCTCATTTCTCCACACAGCTTCATAGTGGGCAGAATGGGTTAACACCTACTTTATTCCACCAAAGGAGATTGAAATTAATTTAGTTTCTCAGCTACCTCACCTTGATTCAGTGATCCAAGAGTATACCAGAATCAAAGTCTTTTTGCTTGCTGTTCTTTTCTTCCATCCTTCCTTTCTTTTTCTCTTTCTTTCTTTGGTAGAGTGGGTTGGCTTCATCTCATTGATCACTTTCTTCTCGACTTATTTGTTATCCTTGCAAGCTGTAGTTCAACCTAAAATTTGGCAAGTCAGTACCCTAACTCTTATCTCCAAGTTGCCAATAAAAAAGTTGAATCAAATTTGCATCCCTGATAATAATGATAACCTACACAGTAATGGAGTTCTTCATATTTAGTAAATAATATAAAATCTGCCCATATTGTTTTAAGATGAAGGAAATCCATACCTTCCATGAAATCAGGATTTCCCAATGCAGCTAATCAGCACATATGGGACATAGTAGATCCTCATATATATATATGTTTGAATGACAGACTAACAACTAGTTTTGCTTGCCAGACATAGGCAAATGTTGCTGGATTCCCAGTGGATATTTCATGACAGATATATCTTGATATATCAAACCCTTAGTTGCCTTTTAATTTTAATGTTCTTGTTCCATCAAATATATTGTGGTATGTTCCTTTACACTACATTTTTAGCTATTTTTCTTTTTTATTTCAATTTTACATGCACCAAGGAACCAGTATATCAGCTTACCATTTTAAATAATAAACATGGTATTAAAGAGAGAGAACTAACTTCAGAATAAACTGAAGTTTCATGATTCCTTTAAAAATTTTCCTTCCTTGTATGTATTTATTATGTCTCAAAGGGAAGTTGGCTCTTATTCCTTCCTCTTCATAGAAATAGAAGGGATGTTCCATGTTTACCAAAGAGGTGGAGATGTCAACTATTCTTTATTTTTGATAAAGGTAGTGTTCTTTTTAATATAACAGGAAGTACATTAAGGATTTCTTTGGCAATTCATCCTTCTTAAATTATCTATGTCAGTATCGCAAAATACAGTACACAGCTTCCAGGTGAAGTTGACTGGGAGGGTGACTCATTAAGAGCCACTGTCTTACACTGACACACCCTGTCTAATTATAGTCTTTCCTTATTAACTTGCAATTTAATAAATTACAATTACATTCTAATCTTATCTTCAGGAGAGTAAATCTGGGTTATCTTGACTGGAGTTTTGGGACTTCCCAAACAGTTCAACTGAAATTGGTTTAACTTGGTTTAACCAAGTTCACTTAGTTTGACTAAGAAGTAAAATTGTCTTTATAAATTCCTAAGAGGTTGGTCATTTCTGACCCAATGCTCTGCCTAATTGCCTCGTTGCATAGAAGTTACTGGAAGCATTGATTAGTAGCATCCAGTCAAGGTCAGAATCTTGTGCTAAACAAATACAGAGAACAAGATATTGATATTTTCCTTCTACTTAGCATTTTTTCAACCATTTCTAAATATCCATAATAGTATTTGCAAATAGTCCCCAAGCTTTAATAAGAATTTAATGGAATTCTGCCAAATATTTAGGTGAATTGTGGGCACGCACACAACATAATTCTATAAAATGGGATCAATCTTGATTTATATATACAAACTATCAAAAGAGAAACAAATTTAGTTTAGCAAAATTTTCTAAAATGTGTATTTATTATGTTTAAAAAATGTGTATTTAATATTACTCTATATATGAAACCATGGTTCAAGATGCTAAAATATAAAAGAAAAATATTTCAAATAATAAGAATTTCCCATGGTTGGTGTCAAGAGTTCAAGATTATTTTTGTACCTTCCATTTGTCATATGTCAGGCACCTTATATTAATAGTTCTCCTTCACCTAATATTCATCTCCTTCATCATTTTTCAAGGCTAACTTATAGTGATACTATAGTCACTTGGAAAAGCTTTTCAATATCCCCCAAGCATTAGAAGATTTGTTACTCTCTCCTCACAGATTAAATTATTCTTTTCCTCCTTCAGATAATTGCAGGGAGCTATAGAGTTTAAAGATTCATCTCTTAATAGAAAAAATAAAAGTAAAAAAGTTATACAGTACTCTGTCTCTGTGGCATTCATTTACACAATACGCTTTATTATGTTCTTTAATCCTTTCTCATTCTTCTGTTTTTGACACTTTTGGTGGACCTTTACATCTTATATTCACAAACTTCAGCATATTCTGGGATTTAGCACATTACTTCACTTATTCCCTAGGAATCTCATGTAGTATTATAACTTTAAATATCATCTACACAGTGATGATGATCCCCCAATTTTTATTTTCATTTTAGACTGAGTCCCAGACTCCACTGCCACTCCATACCTCCACCTGTAATCTGCCTCAAACTCAACACCTGACTTTCTGCCCAAACCTGTGCCTCCGTGTCATGTCACGATAATCTATTCTCTTTCCTTTCCTTTCTTGACTTCCCGTTTTTCTCTTTTCTTTATTCCCTTCTTTCCTTACTTTCTTCCTTCTTCTTTCCTTCTTTTCTGCATCTGCTTAAGTTGAGGCATAACTTATCTACAATATGGTGCACATAATCTTAAGGACATACAGCCAGCTTAACTTTTACATATGTTTATAGCTATGTAACCAGGACTCCAGAGGACTCCCTCATTCCCTCAACCATCAGTTCACTACATTTAGTCTATTTCTTGTCACCTTTTTTTATAATTACAGAACAGGTCTTTAAGATAATAGCAGTGCAAGTCAGTAGGATTGAGTCACTATGCAATTTTGTGAAGTTATGAGAAGGTATTCTATGCCTGGTTATCATGGAACTACAAGTCTTAAATGTTACATTGTCAAAAAAAATCTTCATGAATATAGAACAGAACTTTATAGAAAGGAAATTTTTCTTTTCAAATAAATACTCAACATGAATACATTTTTATTTATTTATTTTTTAAGCGTTTATTTATTTATTCATGAGAGACAGAGAGAGAGAGAAGCAGAGGGAGAAGCAGGCTCCCAAGGAGCAGGGAGCCCGATGCGGGACTCGATCCCAGGACCCTGGGATCATGACCTGAGCCGAAGGCAGACGCTCAACTGTCTGAGCCACCCAGGCGCCCATGAATACATTTTTAATCCAAAATGTCAGTTAATTTTAATAGATCAGGAAACGGCATTGTGCAGTGCTTAAAAGCATCAGGCTTTTGTCAGGCTGTATCTGGGTTGAGACCATGCCCTGACCTTTGCTGGCTGATTATATCTGGAAAAGGTACTTAACCCTCCTACCCCTGTTTCCTCTCCTGCGAAACGCAGACAAAAGACTTTTGTGAGGATAAAATGCAAAAATGCATATAAAAAAACTCAGCACAGCATTTGGAATGTAGTATGTTTTCTCATTAACTTTGGTAGCTCTAAGGGGAAACCAAGAAGAAATTTAGAATTTATTAAGCATCCCCAGTATCTCTTACTTCTAAATATCTTGCATGCATTATTTCATGCATTTCTTTTGATTGCAAAAACAAAAGAAAAATCATTTCAATTTAAAATAATATCTGATGACATTTTAAAATGCTATATGCAAAGCAAGAGTGCATTTTATAATCATATTTCTCAACCCTAGGGGTTTTTGTTTTCAGACTGTTCTCATTAATTGTTTTCATGTATGCATCTGCATGTATGTGTGTGACTGGTAGAAGTAGTTTTCCCTTCCACCTGCCATTGAAAGAGCCATAAAGCCTAAACTTTACACCCAGTTACTACTGGGCAGCCCTAGACCGCTAGAGATTTTCTCATGTCTTAACAGCTCATGTCACCTCCCCTAAAGTACCACTCTTTTCTGACTCCTCTTCAGCTTCTCACATATCTAGAGTGCTAAGGCCTCAGTATATGCACACATCTATTTTTATATTGTGGGAAGAACAACATGAAATTCCTAGAAGTGATTTAAGGATGAATCCTAGAAGGATTGCTGGATTAAAGGGGGAATGCACATGTACTTTCAGTATTTTGAATTGGGGAATTAATTATTTTTATTTTTTGGTCAAAATGTTTAAGGCAATGAATTTTCTTATCACTGCTTTAAGTATATTCCACAAATGCAGATAGATAACATTTTTACTATCATTTGTTTACAGAAATTCTATAATTTGTATTTATATTTCTCCTGTCACCCAAGATTTATTTAATAGAGGGTTTTTAAATTTTCAGGTAGAGGGGCACCTGGGTGGCTCAGTTGTTAAGCGTCTGCCTTTGGCTCAGGTCATGATCCCATAGTCCTGGGATCGTGCCCCACATTGGGCTCCCTGCTCATTGGGGAGTCTGCTTCTCCTTCTGCCCTTCACCCTGCTCATGCTCTCTCTCGCTCTCTCTCTCAAATAAATAAATAAGGTCTTAAAAAATAAAATAAATTTTCAGGTAGAAAGGCCTTTGGAATTTTGATTTTATTCATAATTTATGGTTTCATTACATAATGATAAAATACTTTTATACCTCTGTTTCATCAAACTTATAGATTTTTTTTGTTGTGTTGATCTAATATCCTAACTTTTTTCTTTTTTTTAATTTGAGGGAGGAGGGGGGCAGAGGGAGAGAATCTCAAGCAGACTCCCTGTTGGGCCCAAGACAGCGTTCTATCTCACCACCTCAAGATCATGACCTGTAATCACCATACATTACATCATTAGTTTTTGATGTAATGTTCCATGATTCATTGTTTGTGCATGACACCCAGTGCTCCATGCAGAACGTGCCCTCTTTAATACCCATCACCAGGCTAACCCATCCTCCCACTCCCCTCCCCTCTAGACGATGGACTCTAGAAGAAATCATTTCAATTCGCCAACCCCTCCCTGTTTTCAAAGTGAAAATAGCAATAAAGGCCTTTATTTAATTTATAAATGCAATTATCAGCAATGACTATAAGTCTAAAACTTATATTTAATGAAAAATATAATGCATAAAATATTGAATATGTTCAGTAAATGTATTGAATAGTGTATATGCAATAAAAAACTTTGAAAACCATGAATCCTTGTGGTGCTGCTAATATTTCCTTTTCCTTATGTGGTTTTCTGCCAGAGGTAATATTATCTCTCCCTTTCTGATTGTTTTTACATTACTGGAGGCATCAATGTGATGCATTTTTCAGCAAATTCTGCATATGTTGTGGATCCATGTGTGTAGTTTTGTTTCTTTAAGTGTATGATGTGTAGATTTGCTTTTTAATTTTGCAGGCACTAGGTCTATTTCTGTTCTCAGAGTTCTCTAAATATTTAATTGTACAGATAAAATTAACTTTTGACCTGGGAATTTCCAGTAAAAGATACAATGATTTGATTGTCCTTTTTCACTGTCTTTTGAAACCACAAATCTAATTTAGTTGAAAATAAGAAATATAATTTGTTTTTATAGACCCAAAATATTGCTATTTTAAATGTTGACTGTATGGTCTAGTATTTATAGAGTCTAGTATTTTTAAAAAATATTTTTATTCATTTATTTGAGAGAGAGCGAGCGCACATGAGAGAGAGCACGAGTAGCGTGAGGGGAAGAAGGGAGAAGCAGACTCCTTGCTGAGCGGGAAGCCAGATGACAAGGGGCTTGATCTGGGACTCTGGGATCATGACCTGAGCCAAAGGCAGACACTTAACTGACTGACCCACTCAGGTGCCCTTAGAGTCTAGTATTTATTAGTTTTGTATTTCCAGTCTAGTTTCTACATAACTAGGTAATTTATCTCTTTTAGAACGTTTATTTATTATTTTTATTTTTGAAAAAAATTTATTTTAATCTTAATAAGTTAACATACCAGTGTAATGTTAGTTTCAGGTGTGCAATACAGTGATTCAACACTTCATACATCACCCAGTGCTCATCAGGACAAGTGCCCTCCTTCATCCCCATCACCTATTTCACTCATCCCCCTCCCTGCCCTTTAACCATCAGTTTAACAGTTTTTTTCTTTTTTTTTTAATTAAACTCAGTGGGTTAAGTTTTATGCTTTTGGGAAATTTTTCATTTAAATAATTTTATGAAATCAGGTAAAAATATTTTAAATATTTATATATTTTGCATATTTAATCTATTTTTGTACTTCCAATATTTTCATTATATGCCTACATAGTCTATTAATTTCCACAAAAATTCACAAGTAAACTTAAAATTTAAAATTTATCTTTCCCCCTCATTTTCAGTTGTCTGTTTTAGTATGTGGTAGGACGACAATATAAATAGCTGGAGTCTGCATGGAGTATATGCATCCCGCAAACGAAGTTATGAAGCCTAGCACTGCTTCTTAAGCCTTCAAAGACAGAATGATATTTAAATAGCCCCCCTTTTCTCTTTTTTTCCATTATAAGTTCTTGCTTGTTTTCTTTATGACACTTATAGTGTATAATATATAGTTTACTTGTTGGCCTATTCATTGATATAATTCACTTATGACACAAATATTTGAGGGTCTCCTATGTGTGAAACATTCTGCTGGGTGCCTGGGAATACATCTCTGAAATGAACAGGAGAGGCAAGATTCCACTAGAATGTGAACTCCATGAAGATAAGGTTTGGAGCCAGGGTTAGCCAGGCTGTCAGGGAGCCTGGTACCAAAAGAGATGCCCAGACCTCGGGAGAAGCTGCTGCTGGGATGAACTGGGAGCCTAAATTCATGGAAGCTTTCTGGAAGCTTGGTGCCCCAGGAGCTGCATAGGGTCAAAGGAGCTTGCCAGGATTCTGGGGCCATAGGAGCTGCCTGGAGCTGTGGAAGCCAACAGAAGCCAGGGTAGATCAGCAGGCTAGGTTCATGGGGGCCCACCGGGGAGCCTGAAGCCAAGGAAGCTGCCTCGAGCTTTGAGATCTACCTGGGGCCTCTGGAGCCAGCAACACTGGAGTGAGCTGGGGGCTGGGTTTGCAAGAGTCCATAAGGAGCTCCCTAGTCCTCAGGAGGTTGCCTGGTGCTGAGGTGGGCCAACTCTGAGATCTGTGGTGAAGTCAGGTGCTCACTTCACTCTACTTTCCCCATGGTCCATGCTGGGCTGCCCAGGACTGGGGGAAGTGAAGGAGGCTGAGTGTGAATCTTTACTGAGTCTTCTCTTATTTCTGTGCTTCACCCAGTTGCTGTATCCCTCACCTAGAATCCTTGGCTCTTGCAAAGGTATTTTTGTAAATGATGTTTTTGGGTGGGGGATGAGTGCTTGAAATTCTTATGCCGCCATTTTGCTGACATCACCCTGCAACCAACACTGACATTTTAAATTCTTACCTATATCATTAGATTTTTTATCATATATAATGATTATAGTCATTTTATAAAGGAGGAAGTTGAAGCCTGATCTGCTTTGTCACTATAGTTTAGTTTGCATTTTCTAGATTTATATGAATAGAATCACATAGTGTGTACACTTCTAAGTCTTCTTTCACTCAGACTAATAATTTTGAAATCAATGCTGTTGGTTTATCCAGTTACAGTGAATGAGCATTTGGATTGTTTCTAGGTTTTAGCTACTACAAATAAACCTACTATGGATGCTGAAGTATAAGTCTTGAAGAGATATATGTTTTCTTTTCTCATGGGCATATAGAAATGGAAAGGCTGGATCATGGAGTAGGTGTATAACTTTTTAATATGTCTGCAGATACTCACATCTTCTAAACATTTTCTAATTTCTTTATTTGGGTCTGCGATAAATTGGAGAGTTACTTCTTGTATACACTGCAAAAGCCTGGATCAAACTTCATTTTTTTAAACACATGGACATCAATTTGTCCACCACCCTTTGTTGATAAGACTATTCTTTCTCCATTGAGTTGCCTCCCCACCACTGTCAAAAATCAGCTCTCCATATATGACTGACCCTTGAACAACAGAAGTTTAAATTGTGTGAGTCCACTTATACATGGATTTTTTGATAAATACATTTACAGTACTGCACAGTACAGGACTATACAGAAATGATTTTAACAAAATTTTCTTTTCTCTAGCTTGCTTTATTGTAAGAACACAGTATATAATACACATAAATGCAAAATATGTGTTAATCTACTAATTATGTTATCAGTAAGGCTTCTGGTCAACAATAGGCTATTAGTAGTTAAGTTTTGGAGGAACCAAAAGCTATACACAGATGTTCAACTGTGCAGGGTGTCAGTTCCCCTGACCCCTTTGTGTTGTTCTAGGGTCAACTCTATATGTATGTCTATTTCTAGAGTGGTGATTTTGTCTGTCATTTCTTCTGTGCATAAGGACAGTTTTACTCCTTCTTTTCTAATTAGATGCCTTTTGTCTTATCTGATTGACTGGCCAGATCTCGTACAATGCTTGGTGATGAGAGTGGACATCTTTGCCTTTTTTTTCTGATCTTAGAGGGAGAAAAAATCAAGTCTTTCACCATTACAGTGTTAGCTATACATTTTTTATAGCTTCTCTTTATCAAGTTGAGAAACTTCCCTTCTCTTTTTTATTTGCTGAGAGTTTTACTAGGATTGGATATTAGATTTTGTCAAATGCTTGTTCTTTTTATCTATTGAGGTAAACATATGATTTTCTTTAGTTTGCTAATATAGTAGAACACAGTTTGATTTTAAGTGTTAGCTGAACCCTGCATCCATAGGGCAAATCCCAGTTGGTTAGGGTATATTATCCTTTTACTATATTGCTGGGTTAATTTATTAAATTTTTATTTGGAATATTTTCATCCATGCTCATGACAGCTATAGATTTGTAGGGGTTTTTTGTTTGTTTGTTTTCCTCTTGCAGTGTCTCTGGTTTTAGGAGGAGGATAATACTAGTGTCAAAGAATAAATTGAAGAGTATTTCCTCCTACATAATTTTCTAGAAGAGATTGTGTAAACTCAGTATGAGTTCTTTAAATGTTTGGTATAATTCTTCCCTGAAATCATCTAGGCCTGGAAATTTCCCTTTGGGAAGCTTTAAAATTGTGAATTTAATTTCTTTAATGAAGATAGGATGATACATATACTCTGTCTCATCTTGGAGGCATCAGTAGTTAATGCTTGTTCTCCATCTCTCTGGCCAGACCTATTTCTTGACTACTTTCAACACTTCCTTCACTTTTTTTTAGATTTGTGTGTGTGTGTGTGTGTATGTTTTCTCATCTATAAAATGGGCCTACTTTACTTTGTTGTTATCAATCTTAAATGATAAATCTCTCTGACATATCATTACTTTTTTTTCTTGGAAGGTTATATTGTATATGCTGTCAGATAATGCCCTCTTTTATTTTATCAATCAAACCTATAGGGAGGAGATCAAAATATCAAAAAATAAGTAAGAACAAAGCTGATTCCTATTTTTGTTAAAATTTAATTTTATAGGCAAATATTTTGGAAATTTTGCACCACATTATCATTTATCTGGGCCGAGTCTAGCTGGGATGAATTATAAATACTAGAAAATATCACACAAGAATCATTCATGTGGTTGCTTACATAAGTTTTTTATTCTAAAAGATGATTACTTTTGTTTAAAGAGCCATGAGACAAAGGTAGCTGTCAATCTTTGAATTTATTTTTTATTCAAGTAAAAACTCATCTAGTAGGAATGACAGTGATGTTACAGTGTCTCTCTCTCTTGCTCTTTTTTTTTTTGGTTTGTTGTTTCAGGAAACATGTACTTCTCCCTTTTAATCCAAAGTTCTAGGGACCGAAGGTCTATGGTTCTACAACTTTCAAAATTGTCAATTTGATTCAATTTGTTAAGTTTAAAGTACCAAATTTCTATCGAAGTCCAAAGTTGTCCTCATAGACTTTGCTGCTTGTGTCAATTGCTGTATGGAAGAGATTTCTATAGATCCAGGAGAAAAAGATGAATTATGGAGTGGAACCATATTTGTAACTAACATGCCTACAATTTCCCCTGTGGTATGTGTCAATAAGATGATGCAGCTCTCTTCACTTAGTCCTGTGCAATGCACACTGGGCATCTCAGTAAATTTTGTTTTCACATAGGCAAGTAGCCTTGCACTTTTCCTTAAGCAATTCATGTCCACAGCCAGCTGTTTTCTTCAAGGAATCACAGTTACTAAGGAGATCCTCAAACTCGCAACTGTTGGCTGTGACAAAAACAAATTAATTTCTCATTATCATTTTCCTCAGCAGCAGCAAAACAATCGTACATTCAAAAGTGCATGAGGCTGGTAGGACTGGACAAAACAAGTCAACATCACTTATGCAATGATGGGCTTTCCTTTTCTTGAGGGACATATCAGGTGCCTTAGTTGAGCTCACTGATTAAACTATCACTTTTTTATTTTGAACTTGGCAATATGTTTCCAAAATAAATTGGCCTATTTTTCTCCCTTAGCCAAGAAAGTTAAATAAATATAAATAAATCTCTCTACACCTGCAGAGTCTAATATGGGAACAACTAGTCACATGTAGATATTTAAATTTAAATTATTCTAAATTAGATAAAGTAAAAAATTTAGTTCCTTAATCTTACTGGCCACATTTCAAATATTCAAAGGTCACATGTGACTAGTGGTTACTTGTAAGACACATGCTGATAGAGAACATTTCCTTCATTTCATACTGTGGAATAGCACTGCTTTAGACTCCAATGCTTGTTTTCTGGAGAAAGGAATTTCTATGGGAAGATAAAGATGCAAAACAATGATAATATGCCCCCTTTCCTTCTGGTATTTCTTCTTGGATCCTCCCCAGGGGCCACAAACTCAACAAATATCAAACTAAACTCATCATACTACTCACATGGCTGACAATTCTTGGGTATGGTCTCCCTGTACCCCCTCCCACAATCTCAGAGAAATGGCTCTCCAAGATTTCCTAGGCCAAGAACTGGATCAGTTTGAATTCCTTCTTCCCTGCTTCTGACCAGCAATCAATCAGCACAGGTAACAAACACTGGTTATTCTATTTCTTGTTTTCCAACCCTGTCCAATTCTCTTCATTTATTTTGTCAGTAATGCAGTAGAAAGATTTTTTTTTTTTTTAAACCCATGGTTTTCAATGGTTTTCTAGCTGGCTTCCATCCAATTGTTTTTCCATACTTTTTTTTTTTTTTAATTCTATTATGTTATGTTAGTCACCATACAATACATCATTGGTTTTTGATGTGGTAATCCACGATCCGTTGTTTTCGTATAACACCCAGTGCTCCGTGCAGTACATGCCCTCCTTAATACCCATCACTGGGCTAACCCATCCTCCCTCCCCGCTCCCCTCTAAAACCCTGTTTGTTTCTCAGAGTCCATAGTCTCTCATGGTTCACCTCTCCCTCCAATTCCCCCTCCCCATATGTTTTTCCATACTATTGCTAGAAAGCTCTTTATAAAACACGGTTCCAACGCTGTCACTCTTTTGTTTAAAATCTTTCAATTGAGTGCTTATTGATAATAGGATAAATTACAAGCTTCTTACCAAATAGCATTCAGCAGAGCTATAAATATGTAACTTTTTTTCTTCTTTAGCTGATTTATAGCTTTAATGTAATCAATATTCTGAATTGTAGGTATATAATTCAGTCAGTAAGAATGCTAACTAAAGATGAATGCATTTGAAAGGTAAAAATCTCAATGAATGAGATTCATTCAACTCTATTATTCATAACAATTTTAATACAAGTATCCCAACTATAAAAATATAAGAGTTATTTTTACTTCTATTCATTACATTAGAAATTATATATATGACATTTATTTTTCTCTCCTTTTGCAACAATATTTTTGTGGGTTCTGTGAGCCAACACTATATACAGATTTGATTTTGTCATTAAAAATGTGCAGTAAAATACTATCAAATTATAGGGAAAGTAATTATTTATTAAGTTAAACACTATTCCAATTATACTATAGAAAAAAAGAAGTAGTCAGCATAATGAACTCATTAGCACAAAAGTAGTATAATAATAATTAAAAATAATACTAAAATAATACTAAAATAATAAAAATAATAATTTAAAAATACATTGATGGAAGATCTTTCATTATCTTACATATGGTAATATTCTTTTCATTACAAATAATATGTAGGATACTAAAGTGTGTAAAATGTTTACATAAACACACACTATATTGAGTAACATCTTTGTCTTCTGCATAAAGATATTGTTTGAATTGGTTACTTTAGGAGATTTCTTAACCCATAAAAAGAAAATAAAATATCAACTTTTTATTATAATAGCAAGGTGATCACTCCAAACTTACTGCATAATCCATTGTCACAGTTACCAGGGCAACTAGCACAAGGTGTTCCTTGTTGGTAAGGGGTATTCTTTTTACTCACATTAT
Organism: Halichoerus grypus; assembly: GCF_964656455.1. NCBI lineage: Eukaryota > Metazoa > Chordata > Mammalia > Carnivora > Phocidae > Halichoerus > Halichoerus grypus. Next base: position 100,024,653 of record NC_135720.1, on the reverse strand, counting down.
TGCCACTGAAATTTAAAATACATAATGTCAAATATTTTTCACTTTACAGTTTAGTTTATATTCCCCAAGGCCAGTATAAATTAACAAATATACATAACTACAAATGTTTTCAGTTATGTTAAAAAACTGAAAAATTACAATTCCTAGTGAGTAATTCAGGTAACATTCAAATTAAGAAAATACTTCACATATTGACCCATCTCCTTGACTATAATTCTTCAGACTGAGCAACTGAATCAGATTAAATGGAGTCTGAAGTTTTCAGAGTATATTTCAATGTGGCCACACTCTCTTCATCTCCTAGTAGACTTCATCAAATTGGTACGGCCGTACAGCCCAGTGTGCTGGCTGGAGGTAGAGTATGTTCCCTAGAGAGACAAAAGAGCTCCTGGGAGGCAGAAGGTTGCAGTTTGGAAAAGGATATTTGATGTTACAATATCATTTTATATTTGAAAGATAATAAAATACCAAGTTTCTCTAATATAATCTAGAAACAGTAAATTCTAGTATATATATATATATATATAGCTTTAATATATACATACATATATGTGTGTGTGTGTGTATATATATATATATATAGTATTTTACCTTCTAGATGGAGGTAGTGATACTTAAGTAGTTAGTGTGTGTGTTTCTGGGACAGGCAGAAAAAAGAAATCTGTGAGTTTCTAGAGGTATTGGAGAGATTTTTAAACTTACCAAAAAGGGAATGTTCGTTCAAAAATTTTGACAAGCATGAATATCCAGAGTGTAATCACATTATAGTAACTAACTTATAACTTGCTGATGATCATTACTTATTGGCCATTTAATTTATTTGAATTACAAGGAAATCCAAATCTCAGTAGTATCAAGTGGGCCAAGAACACAAGGCCATGTATCTGAATCTCACCTCTTCACAGAATATAACTGACCATGTGTGAGCCCCTGGAAAAATGTGAAATAGACACAAACATGTTCTGGAAGTTCTCTTACCCCTGCTTGCCCTCATTATTCACTCCAACTCTCACTTCAGATGCCTTGCTCCTGATCCTCCTCTCTTATAGCCAGCCAGTGAGTTTGGATGCATTCTCCTAGGACCTTTCAATTCTTTCTACTAAACCCTAAGAAGTGCTTGCAGGAAAATGACATTGGAGGTCATACTTCTCACCCTGGAGATCCATATGCTCAGGTTACCTACAATCTCAAAATAAATCCTATAGGAGCCTTGGTTCTAGGGGTCCCCCAGTCTCCAGTGGCAAGAAACTTCAAACATTAAAAGAAAGTAAGGTTAACAGGTAAGTTGAGATTAGATCTTCAATATATCCACAGAATTTATTGTAGGTAAATTCAAACATAATCCTTGATGAAAGAACATTTTCCTGCTACTGGTCAAGACCTTAAAGGATGGTTCATTATGGAGATTTTGTGAAAACTTCTGAAAAGCAAAGACTGAAGATGTGGTTCTTTTCTGGACTCTGAAGTACATTAAAGATCTCTTGAAAAAACGTTGAGATGCAAAAGAATGAATCATCTGTGATGGTAATAATGTAGGTGGTGTTTTAGATAAGCAGGGCAAGGAACCTGTTAGCAGGAAGAGCTGAAATCACAATCTGCCATCCCCTACTTTCCACTCCATTACCTTCCCTTGCTTAACCATCAAGCTGCCACCCTCCTGAAGTGTGAAGTTGATGAGAACTGATGATATCAAATCTAGAGAAATGCACACTGCCCAGGCTCATGGGATAGCTGTGAGCCCAAGGGAAAGGTGACTGAGAGAAAAGATGTCACTCTGTAACTGAGGGAAGAGAGTTTCAGATTTTATACTTGGATTTGAGAACCTGATCTCTTCCCTGATAAGTTGAACGTATCTCAACTTAAAAGGCATTTCTAAAGACTTATACCTTCTGGATGGACCTAGAGGGCATTATGCTAAGTGAAATAAGTTAGATAGAGAAAGTTAGATAAAGATACAATATGATTTCACTTATACAGCGATTCTAAAAAAATAAACAAAAATAAAAAAATAAAAAGCAGAAACAGACCATAAGTACAAGAACAAAATGATGTTTGCCAGAGGGGTGGCAATGGGGGGTGGGCAAAATAGTTGAAGGGGAGTGGGAGGTACAGGTTTCCAGTTATGGAATAAATAAGTCATGGGGATAAAAAGTACAGCATAGGGACTAGAGTCAATAGTATTGTAATAGTTATAATAGCATGGGACGCCTGGGTGGCTCATGCAGTTTAGTGTCTGCATTTGGCTCAGGTCATCATCCCAGGGTCCTGGGATTGAGTCCCACCTCAGGCTCCCTGCTCAGTGGGGAGCCTGCTTCTCCCTCTGCCTGCCGTTCCTCCTGCTTGTGCTTTTTGACAAATAAATAAATAAAGATCTTAAAAAAATAAAAAAATAGTTATAATAGCATTGTATGGTGACTGCTGATAGCTACACATGTGGTGAGCATAGCACAAGGTATAGACCTGTCACTATGTCATGCACATAAAACTAAGGTGACATTGTGTATGAACTACGTATCAATTTTAAAAAAATGAAAAAAAGGATTTATTCCTTCGCTTTACTGAAATATGACTTATATTCTAGTTTGTTTACTATACAAGAATTTTAAAATATTAATTTGTACATAGGATTATTGCATGAAACTCTAAAGTATATACTTACGCAGGACAATATTGGCAAACGTAGTAGTATTTTAGATTTTCTTGATTGGGGCAATAGGCAATTCCACATCCAACGTGGTAAGAAGAGTACCAAACGACCTACATTTCCAAAAAGGAATATATGAGAGTACATTAAAGAAGAGGGAAAATATTGAAAAAAATAGTAATAGCAAATGTAAAACTGAAAAAATGTTACTATTATAGTTTGGAGCCAAGTACCTTTTGAAAACATTTAGTTCAATTATTGAAGAAAATCACAAATTTTAAAATATTAAATCTTAAAGTACCTTCACTATTTTATCCATTTCTAAGTTTGAAAAAGTACAGAGTATGCTTCCTTACCAAGAGTTTTTCAAGTGATGGGAAAAAATGACAGCTCTAGATGAAGTACCACCCAATGCGAGGACTATTACATCTATTCAGGCTCTTACCCAAATTGAACATTGGACTTGGTCATAATTTAGAGATGCTTTCATATTAGAGCATTTGTGGTAGAAGTATTTTCATTTGTTTGTCTTACCTGGGTGTAATGTCCAACAACTGCATCAGAACTCTTAGGTCCTACACCATAGACAAAATTATGGCGCTCCTCATACCAGCTTTGGATTGCATCTGACCATGGGGCAGGGTAGCTTGACATATAGAGATTCTCACCACATTTGGTACCTAAAGAGAAATGGATCACCCTTGAGGAAGCAATAAAACATGCAATGGCAAAAGAAATCAAGTATATAAACACAAGGATGTTGCCCTTCAAACACAATGCCTATTCTGTTAATACATAATAAAAGGGCTTCTGTCCTTCTCAGCTCTAAAGATGAATAGAAGACAGATCTGTCTAGGGGGACCTGAGTAGCTTAGTGGGTTAAGTGGCTGACCCTTGATTTCAGCTCAGGTCATGATCTCGGGGTCCTGAGATCAAACTCTGCATCAGGGTTCCCACTCAGCCGGGAGTCTGCTTGAAGATTCTCTCTCTCCCCCCTCCCCCCCCCCGACCTCTCTCTCTACCTCGGCCCTTCCTCTTGCTCACACACTCTCTGTCTAAAATAAATAAATCTAAAAAAAAATAAAGATCTGCCTAGGATGCTGAGGCTGACATCAGCATGCAAAACTTTGAATAGGTTAAGAAGACATTATTATTCAAAAATCCTCTGGAGTTTCAGAGATGCATTCTTTTTCAAGCTAAATTCTTCACATTGTAATGACTCCTATGCTCTCAGCTTTGTACTGTAAATTTGCAAAAGGCAGTGACCAACTTTTATTCTTTTTCTCTTCCTCTTGTCCACCCTCACCAGAGATTTTTTACATATTGGACCTTGTCTAAATGTTTATGATTATGATTTTGTGTGAACTTGGAAAAAGAGTTCTACAGGCAGTCTATAAGAGCCCCAGTTAACAGGAAACTGACATCAGGAGGGATGGCAGATTTCAAAGCTTTTGGCTTCTCTCTTAATCACTGAATCAGAATATCATAAGGCCAAATCTTCCTCCTTTAGAATTAGGCAAGAAGAGCCTTGCCGAAGGTGACATCAACAAGACGGTGGAGTAGGGAGCCTTGGACTCTCTTTCCCTTAACAAACACACTGATCCAGCAACAATTTCCAAAAAAAATTGCCTTGGTGGGAAATCCAAAACTAATTGAGACTCCTAGACCCTGGGAGAATATGAACCCCAACTCACTGAAGTCTGTAGTGAAACTGGGACACCCTCTTGCTAGAATGCTTACCCTCAGCACAGTGCCTGCCATATGATCAGGAAAAGGTCCCCTAGCCCCCAACTTCTCCCAGGGGAAGGAAGGAGTTGGTTCTTGTGTCCAGCATCCCAACCTTCCCTATGGAAACTCCCCAGATGGCTGGCTTCTGTCTTGGTAGTCTTGGAGCTCTGACAGTCAGGCACAGGCTAGCCATCTGTAGGAGAATGGAGATGGTGGCTTGAGCTGGTAGATACCATATTTCCTCCCCTTGGCTCAGCACAGAGCAAGCAAATGAAAAATCTTAGTTCTCAGCTTCCTCCTGGGGAAGCAAAGAATTGATCAGTGTATCCAATGCTCCAATTTCTCCAGGGGTCCCTAAAGAACTGACTTCTGTCTTGCTTGTCTTGAAGCTCTGATGGGTTTGACACAGTTACAGTGTTACTTCCTGGGGGAGAACAGAGATGGTGGTTTGGATTGGTAGATGCCATGGCTCATCTCCCCAGCTCAGCACAGAGCAAGCAAGCAAATACCATAGCTGCCTGTTTCTCCCTGTAGTGGGAAAAAGTTGGCCTGGGCATCCAGTGCCACAGATTTTCCAGATGCTGCCCAGAGGATTGACTTCTGACTTGCCTCTCTGAAAATGTTAACAGATCTAGCATAACTAAGATGTGGAGCTCATGAGGCTAGAGATTTGGATTCATAGTTGCCATAGCTTCCCTTCCTAGTTTAGCACAGAGTGAGCAGATAAAAAACCTGAGCTTCTAGCCTCTTCCTGAGTAGGGAAAGAGTTGGATGGAATGCCCAAAGATCTATCTCTTTCAGGAGGCTGCCTGAGGAACTGACTAGAGATCTTTTCTGATCATGATTTGATTGGACATTCTCCAAAGATGCACAAATGGCCAACAGGTATGTGAAAAGGTGCTCAATATTGCTAATCACAGGGAAATACAAATCAAAACTACAGTGAGATATCACCTTATACCTGTCAGGATGTCTATTATGGGGAAAATAAAAAGGACAACAAGCGATGATAAGGATGTGGAGAAACTGGAATCCTGGATACTTTTGTTGGTCCTAAAAAATGGGGTAACTGCTGTGGAAAAAAGCATAGAGGTTCCTCAAAAAATTAAAGGTAGAACTACCAAATGATCCAGTAATATCACTTCTGAGTATTTATCCAAAAGAATTGAAATCAGGATTTTGAAGAGATATTAGCATTCTTTATATTCATTGCAGCACTATTCACAGTAGTCAATATATGAAAACCTAAAATCCATGGACAGAAGAATGGATGAACAAAATGACACACATATATATACAATGAATGTCATTCATCCTTAAAAAAGAAGGAAATTCTGCAGCAGTTGGTTGGGACACTATGGATGAATCTTGAAAACATGATATTAAGTGAAATAATCCAGTCACGGAAAGATAACTACTCATGATTCCATTATATGAAGTACCTAAAATAGCCAAATTCATAGAATCAAAGAATAGAACAGTGATAGATAAGGATGGGGGGAAGGAGAAATGGGAATTACCAATCAATGGGCATAAAATTTCAGGTAAGCAAGATGAATAAGTTCTAGATGAATAAATTCTGCTATACAATGTTGTACCTAGTCAGTAATATCATACAGTACAGTTAATTATTTGTTAAAGGTGTAAGTCTCATGGAGTGTTTTTACCACAATAAAAGAAGTAACTTGTTGCCCAGGAACTTTTCTCTATCTTTTCAAGCTCTCAATTATGAGTTACATTTGGGTAGCTTGAAATATAATGTCTACCTGCTGCTTAAAGAGAGTATAAAATATTCTTGGGTATCTCTTTTAATATGGAAAAAAGAAACTAAGAATCTAATAGTAGACTTGCATCTTTAAGACCATTTGTTTTAATCTTTACTGAATGCAGTCATTCTCTTCATAATTTCATTAATAGAACAGCATCAACAATATAAGTAATAATGTGATGAAATTAAAGGTAAAAATTCATTGCTTTCAAATTGAGCTTGCCTATATGTATATTATGGTTGATAACATAAATAAATATTTGATGTAAAGATTTATGCATAAAACATTTTTTCTTTCATAGTATAATACTTGATAAGGATTCAAAAATTAAAAAATGAACCAACATACCCAAAGTATTTATCATGATTTTATAAATTTAAGTATTTTTAGAGCAAAAGTCACAAAATTCAGGAAAAAATCACCATAATTTAGTATCTTATGAATACAAAAGAAGAGATATGAAAACTTCAAACAGCTACACAATATCACAAAAAAGAGCAGAGGATTAGAAATAATTAAGCCTGGTTAACTTTCCAGTATATGACACACTTCAGATTGTGTCTTGGGGAAGTCATTCCTCCCCAGTCCTCATCTTCTCATCTTTAAATCTGGAGAAATAATGATACATGACCTGTTGACTCATGAGCTGGTTGAAAGACAAAATGAAGTATTGCTTCAGACGTCATTTGCATAATGTAAACAATCAACAAGCACAAAATGGTACCTATAATTCTCTCTCCTTCTACAGATACTTTAATTTTAAAAAGAACACTATAGGGGCGCCTGGATGGCTCAGTCGGTTAAGCAACCAACTCTTGATTTCAGCTCAGGTCATGATCTCAGGGTCGTGAAATCAAGCCCCGTGTAAGGTGTAAGGCTCCACACTGGACATGGAGCCTGCTTGGGATTCTCTCTCTCTCCCTCTGCCCCTCCCCCCGCCCCTTCCCCCCACCCCCCGCCGCTCACACACTCTCTCTCTCTAAAAAATAAAAATAAATAAATAATAAATAAATAGAGCAGTATAAGCAACATTTATTCTCGAAGTCTTCTTATAACACCCCAGAATGTTCCATTCTATTTGATTTTTCCAATATTATTTTATTTGTTCATTTATTCAAAAAATACTCATTTACGTACTGGTTTTTCGGTCCTCTGGCACGCTGTGTTCTAAAGTGCACTTGTTTGCCCACTTTTGGGCATTTGCTGCTGCTTCTCGGTTCCATTCCTAAATGTCACAAGAAAAAAATACACTTAAAGATTCAACTCCAACAAAGCATATGGTTTATAATCTGATTGGTAGGTTGATTTGCACTACTTTAAACTTCTATATAGTATCTGATCGTTAGTGATATGAAAAGACCTTTTTGTTAGGGGTATATATGTGTGTGTGTGTGTTTATCTGCTCCAGTGCCAATATCCACATGAAGAGAAGTTCATAAATGATGTGTCTAATGATAGAAATATCTAATATAATATCTGACAATTTATGATAGTACAGGAATCACATGTAGGATTTTTAGTAATGGGGCTACTCTAAATACTCAAGGTGTGAAGTCTTTGTATTATATTTCCTTAGTAATAAGCAGGCCTAGATTATTCCCAATTCCACTTGCAGCCCATTGCATTCAAATGGAAGATAGTCTAGTGTTTATGAACTATGCTATGGAAAGTGGGCTCGTATTTACCCACAGGACTCTTCGGCTCCTGAGTCTGAGCCTCACGTTGTCATAGAGATTATTTAAAAAGAATAAAATACATGAAAGAAAAGGACCTCCTTTATTTTAGGCTAGGGCAGATAGTGAACAAAAATGCAAAGGCTTCACACTTGGTATCTGAAGATCTGCCTTCTAATTTTGCCTTCCCGACTTAATAGCCCTGTAACCTTGACAGATTATTTAACCATTAAAAATGAAAATTAATTTCTGCATGCCCATAACACAGCTCAAATAAAATAGCAGAATAGAAGCAAAACTTTGTAAGCACAAAGTTCTTAAGAGATGCCAGTTACCAGCTCCCTGCTCTTATCACTGCTGATTCACACCATTAGCTTTTATCGCTGCCTCTTACCATCTTTAGCATGTTGCTGGCAGGTGGAGAGACTGATTTCCTTAGTTCATTGTGTTTATTTACAATCTCTTTTTGGACTTGCGTTTGAGTAGCTAGCAAAGCAGTAAAGGATGGATCCTAAAGGGAGATAAAATTAGGGTTATCTTCTTAACATTTGTTAAAATTGCATTTAAAAGTGAATAAGCGAATTCAAGGGAACAAAGATCATTTTAAGAGCATGCAGTTCAAATCAATATTAGTTGTTAAGCATTGCCAATGAACCTGAGCCAAAGCTATGACAGATAGGAAAGAAGTAATTTGAAGCTTTGAGAAGGATGAAATTCACGGCATGACAAATTAAAATCTCTGAGGCCACAGATGCCAATTTCTAGTTTCAAGGTAATTCTTAATGTGCTTTTTCTCCTTTCATGGCCCTTCCCAATCCCCTGTTATTTCTCTGGTCCATCTCCTGGTCTTCATTTATAAAATTATTTAAGAAATATATTTTGCTCTTTTGCACTGCTACATGTTTGTTAATCAGATTCTCTACTTTCTGCCCCATATGGTTTCCTGCACCTTCTCTGTGATTCTTCTAGACATATGAGTGATAATATTTTATAACCCCAAAGACACACAACAGGAACATTAAAACATATTCATTCATATTTGATCAGGCTGCAGCAAGTAGGATGAGGGTGGGGCTCAAGATTCACCCTTGACTTTAAGGGAAATTTAACCTGATACAGTCTGTATTTAGAGAAATAATGTATTCATAATATATTTAGAGAAAGAATGTTCAGGAGTTCAAAGTTCATTCAATATGCTAGTAAAATTATTCCTATTATGGTAGATATTATGATCTATTATATTACAATCTGTATTTCTGAATGCCAAATGAGTTTTCAGCCAGTATCAGAATTCTCTAGTCTGATAGGTTCTAGTCCTAGTAGTCTCTGGTCCTGGGATGTCTTCCTGTATGCCCAGAGTTAGAGATGGAGAAACAGCAATGACCAGAGCTCCTCACATTCAGAGATTTTCTGATCAAGAGATAGACACCATATATGGGAACCAACCCCCAATTATTGAAGAGGATGATTGATCTTGGTCTTGGGATTATTTAAAGCAAAGTAGTTTATTCAAATTAGAAGATTTGAATTCAAGAGTTGGGCTCTCACATACCAAGTTTTTGCACATGAATAAGAAAGCAAAACAAACACTAAGACTTTTAGAGGTAGATTTTTTTAATGTAAAAAATAAGTAAAACTTTATCATATAGAAATGATGAAAATTAAACATGGCAATATATGAAGCTGTGCTAATTTAAGGTTATGTTATTGTTAATTTTCTTTAAGATCACACTGAAGCACATTAAATAAAATAAATGGGAAAAGATCTCATGGGGAGAGGACTATCATTAGCTTTTTTTTATCATTTTTTAAAATTTTATTTTATTATGTTATGTTAATCACCATACATTACATCATTAGTATTTGATGTAGTGTTCCATGGTTCATTGTTTGTGTATAACACCCAGTGCTCCATTCAATACGTGCCCTCTTTAATACCCATCAGCAGGCTAACCCATCCCCCTACCCCCCTCCCCTCTAGAACCCTCAGTTTGTATCATTAGCTTTTTAAATCACAGACCAGTGTGTCCATAAAAAAATAATTCAAGCATGACACGTAATTTTAACTTTTTGGTGGTCACATTAAAAAAGTAAAAGAATCCAGTGATATTAATTTATTTTATAATTTTTTAAATGTTATTTCATCATGATAAGTATACTCGTTAATCCCCATCACCTACTTCCCCCATCCCCTCATCTACTCCCCTCTGGTAACCATCTATTTGTTCTGTATAATTAATAGTCTGTTTTTTGGTTTCTCTCTCTCTCTCTCTTTTTTTCCTTTTCTCATTTGTTTTGTTTCTTAAATTGCCCTTATAAGTGAGATCATATGCTATTTGTCTTTCTCTGACTGACTTATTTTGCTTAGCATTATATTCTCTAGCTCTATCCATGTTGTTGCAAATGACAAGATTTCACTCTTTTTTATGGTTGAATAATATTTCATTATATATATATACACACATTATATACATTATATATATACATTATTCTACCTATCTATCATTTATCTATCATCTATCATCTATCTATCATCTATCTATCTATCTATCTATCATCTATCATCTATCTATATCACATCTTCTTTATCCATTCATCTATCAGGGGACATGTGGGCTGCTTCCATAGTTTGGTTATTGTAAATAATGCTGCAATAAACATAGGGGTGCATATATCTTTTCTAATTAGTGTTTTCATATACTTTGTGTAAATACCTGGTAGTGAAATTACTGGATCATATGGTAATTCTATTTTTAATTTTTTGGGGAAACCTCCATACTGTTTTCCATAGTGGCTGCTCCAGTTTGCATTTCCACCAACAGTGCACAATGGTTTCTTTTTCTCTACATCCTTGCCAATAAGTTGTTTTTTGTGTTGTTGATTTTAGCCATTTTGACAGGTGTAAGGTGGCATCTCATTACAGTTTTGATTTGTATTTCCCTGATGATGAGTGCCACTGAGCATCTTTTCATGGGTCCATTGGCCATCTGTAGGTCTTCTTTGGAGAACGTCTGTTCATGTCTTCTGTCCATTTCTAATTGGATTATTTTTGTGTTTCTGTTGAGTTGTTTCAGTCCTTTACATATTTTGGATATTTGCCCTTTATCAGATATGTCATATGCAAATATCTTTGCCCATTCAGGACGTTGCCTTTTAGTGTTGATTGTTTCTTTGGCTGTGTGGAAGCTTTTTATTCTGTTGTAGTCACAATAGTTTATTTTTGCTCTTATTTCCCTTTCCTCAACAGACAGATCTAGAAAAATGTTCCTACAGCTGATGTCAGAGACATTACCTCCTGTGCTCTCTCCTAGGATTCTTATGGTTTCAGGTCTCACATTTAGGTCTTTAATCCATTTTGAGTTTACTTTTGTGTATGGTACAAGAAAGTGGTCCAGTTTCATTCTTTTACATGTGGCTGCAATGTGTTTTCCTAACACCATTTGTCGAAGAGACTGTCCTTTTCCCATTGCATATTCATTCCTCCTCTGCTGAAGATTAATTACCATATAATTGTGGATTTATTTCTGGGTTTTCTGTTCTATTCTACTGATCTATGTGTCTGTTTTTATGCCAGTACCATACTGCTTTCATTACTATAGCTTTGCAATGTAACTTGTTATGTAATGAATTGTGATACCTCCAGTTTTGCTTCTCTTTTCTTTTTCATTTTTTTTTTCAAGACTGCTTTGGTTATTTGAGGTCTTTGGTGGTTCCAAACAAATTTTAGGATTCTTTGTTCTAGTTCTGTGAAAAATGCTGTTGGTATTTTGATAGGGATTGCATGAAATCTGTAGATTGCTTTGGGTAGTATAGACATTTGTTCTTTCAACCCATGAGAATGTCTTTCCATTTCTTGGCATCATCATGAACTTCTTTTATTCTGTTTTATGGTTTTTAGAGTACTGGCCTTTCACCTCTTTGGTTAAGTTTATTCCTAGATATTTTCCTGTTTTGGGTGCAATTATAAATGGAATTCTTTTCTTATTTTCACTTCCTGCTGCTTCATTATTAACATATAGGAATGCAACAGATTTCTGTGCATTGATTTTGCACCCTATGACTACTGAATTTATGTATTAGTTTTCATAGTGTTTTGGTAGAGTCTTTAGGGTTTTCTATACAGAGTATCATGTCATGTGCAAGTAGGGAGAGTTTTACTTCTTACCAATTTGTATGTCTTTTATTTCTTTATGTGTTCTAACTGCTGTGGCTAGGACTTCTAGGACTCTGTTGAGTAAGTGTGGTGAGAGTGGACATCCTTGTCTTGTTCCTGACCTAAGGGGGTAAACTCTCACTTTTTCACCATTGAGTATGATGTTGGCTGTGAGTTTTTCACATAAGGCCTTTATTATGTTGAGGTATGTTCCCTCTAGACCTACTTTGCAGAGGCTTTTTATGATGAATGGATATTGTACTTTGTCAAATGCTTTTTCTGTATCTATTGAAATGATTGTATGGTTTTTATCCTTTCTCTTATTCATGTGACATATTGCATTGATTGTTTCACAAATATTGATCCACTGTTGCATTCTGGGAATAAATCCTACTTGATCATGATGTTTGATTTTTAAAATGTATTGACATTATTTTAAGTAATAAATTTTACTTTTAATGGGTTGACTAATAATCTACAAAAATAATATGTCTACATCCTAATCCCCAATTTCTGCCAATGTGACCTTCTCTGGATATAGTTAAGGATTTCAATATTAAATCATCCTAGATTATCCAAGTAGGACCTAAATCCAATGACAAGTATCCTTATAAAAGACACAGAGAGGAGAAGGTGATGTGCAAAGGGAGGCAGAGAATAGGTGATGTAGCCACAAGCCTACTTATCACAGTGATTTGTCAAAGCCACCGTAAGCTAAAAGACATGGAACACATTCCCTCCTAGATCCTCCAGAGGGAGTGTGGCCTTGTTGACACCTAGATTTTAGGCTTCTGGCCACCAGAACTGTGATAGAATAAATTTCTGTTGTTCCAAGTCACCCAACTTGCATTCATTTCTTACAACAGCCTTGAGAACCTAATACATTATTTAATTATTTATCCAAAATATCATTTCATCATGTATTGAATATCTAAGTTATTAATGACATATTTTCTTCTTCTTCTTCTTCTTTTTTTTTTTTTTTTGTACTAAATCTTTGAAATCTAGTGTGTGTTTTACACTTACAGTATATTTTGTCCTGGATAAGCCGCATTGTATAAGTGTTCAATAGCCACATGTGACTAGTGGCTACTGGAGAGCTCAGCCTTAGACTGCCATCTAGATAATTGTGTTAAGTGATCTCTTTGCTTAAGTTTATTCCTAGATATTTTCCTTTGTGATGTACTTTGTGATGTACCAGACACTCTTCCCCTTCTACTCTCAAAGGACCTAACCATCCCACAAAGTTGCCTGGATAGCTTTAGAAAGGTTTTCCAATTTAACTTTACCTTTCCTTCTGTGGGTATAGATGGAAGCAGCACAGCAGCCAGAAACACCACTAGTGGGCATAATGCCATTTCTGGGAAATAAGTCAAAGAGAACAAAGGTCTGCATTAAAACATGTAGTACACGGACCTCAGACTATAAGGAAAAGCCAATGTAGTGATCTTGGTTAGTTTAAAGGCACTGTAATTCCCACATTCATAAAAAATGTGGCAAGAGGAGATTGTTATTTGGTGTCAGTGGAATCATAGTGGAACCAATTTTGTCACTGATAGGGACAATAAAAAATAAAATGAAACACTTGACTGATGCTCTTAAAGTATACATCTAAAGGCTAGGGACATGTCATCATATTTCTAATCAGCTCTATTGCTTCTAAGTTCATTAAAAATGTGGAAAAAATAGATTTCTTCAGAGTTAATTATGGTACTGCATTGATTATTCATCCCAATTTTGGGGAAAAGGTTATTTTCAGTATACACTATCTCTTGTTTTGCTCTGCTCTATAAATAGTAGAACTGTTTGTTCTTTTATTTACACATGGTTCTAATCAAGATTCCAAGGTTATGTTTACACAGAAATAAATGTACAGGGGAGCTTGGATGGCTCAGTCGGTTAAGCGTCCAACTCTTGATTTCAGCTCGGGTCATGGTCTCAGGGTCATGAGATTGAGCCCCACGTGGGGCTCTGTGCTCAGCGTGGAACCTGCTTGTCTCTCTACCTCCCCCTCTGCCATTCTGCCCCACGGGTGCATGTTCATATGCATTCTCTCTCTCTCTCTCTAAAATAAACAAATAAATCTAAATATATATATATATACATAATCATAGATGTTCATAGTAAAAATCATCAATAATATATACAATTTGTCATTCTTTTACATTTCTTCTAGTAAAGATAGTTCTAGAATAATTGTTTCAAAGTCATAAACCTGAGAATTAATTATATTATCTATTTTAAGATGAAATCTAAAGAATTAATTTAAGTTTCAACTTGATAAAGTGAGTAAAGAGTAAAATTAACTTGATTCTCTTAATAAAAATGTATCCATAACGTATATGTATATATATATAAACAAACACTTTATTAGTGGTTATTTCCCTGGCAGAGGGATTAAAAGTTATTTTGATTTTATTACTTATACTTGTCTATATCTCAAATTTCCCAGTATAAAAAAATAAAATACAAGTAATATATTGAAAATCAAGCCTGTTCAAATTTGCTGAATCTATGATTTGGTACAAAAGTTGTTTAATATTCTCACTAACTTCTAAAAGACATGGTGTTGTCCTTTCTCAACGTGTCAAAAAAATTCTTGGTCATTTAGATGAAGCAACAAGCCCACTAAGTTTAAAAAAAACACTCATCTTCTGGCCATTAGTCATATAAATTACTCACTCTGTAAACTAAAGGGATGTTGCATTGATTTGTTTTCTTTGTGTGATATTGGTACTCTGAAATTCTTGAAAAGAAAGAATATTCGAAACAATTTATCTGTGGTACTTCTTAGGCCTTATTGATTTGTAAATAGTAGACGATAATTGTTCCATGGATTCCCTTTATCCTCAATAATGTGCTCATAAAAGGGAGAAGATTGAACATTTATTGACCATGTAATGCAAAATTTGCTGTCTAATTTCATCATCATACTTTGGTGGGTATGACTATATTTTACAGCTGAAGAAATTGAGCGTTAGAACAGTTAATTTACCTATGCCAATGGTAAGTTCTTAAGTAACTTCAGAAATTAGCCTCCCACCAAGTATAACATCAAAGTCAAAGCACACTGAAAAGAACATAGTTTCATCTGAGAAAAGCAATCATTTTGGAGTACACTGGAGGCATTCCTATCCTCATTTTAACAATCCCTGTATTAATACATAATCATAGATGTTCATAGTAAAAATCATCAATAATATATACAATTTGTCATTCTTTTACATTTCTTCTAGTAAAGATAGTTCTAGAATAATTGTTTCAAAGTCATAAACCTGAGAATTAATTATATTATCTATTTTAAGATGAAATCTAAAGAATTAATTTAAGTTTCAACTTGATAAAGTGAGTAAAGAGTAAAATTAATTTGATTCTCTTAATAAAAATGTATCCATAACGTTTGGAAAATCATGGATAAATGTATTGAATATACAATTTTACCATTGGCAAAACAAAAATGATTGACAAAGTGTTCACATTAAAATAAATGAGTTATCACTTACTGTTGGTTCTCAGAGCAGGAGGAAGTATTTGCTTTATCTGTAGAAAGAAGGAAGGTAGAGAAGAGGTTAGAGCACAATATATATCTATTCTGTTTTAGCAAATTCTGCTTGTATAAGTAGATCTAAGTCAATAAATTTCTGAAACAGAATTTTCCACACCAGTATCTTCAAATTTCATTGCTAGTAGTCTGACATGTCTTTTGACATTATTTGGTTTCCATATAACGTTTTTTTAAAAGTTTTTAAAAAGACAAACTTCATTGAGATCTAATTTACATACCATACAATTCACTCATTTAAAGTGCACAATTCAATAGTTTTTGCATATTACATTAATTGTTACAAACTGCCTTTTTTGTGAAAGTAGATCATGTTTATTCAATCACTGCATTAAAACACAAGCAAAAGAACAATCAATAATTTTAGAACATACTATGAAAAGAATTTGAAATTGTGATGTCAAAGTGGCAATAGATTTCATCAGTTACCTTCAGTCATTCTTCACATTTATTTTTACATTTAACTTAGTCTCAATTCTACCATTTACTTTTTTCACAACACTAGCAGGTTCTTTTTTATCCTTTAGAAAAGCATTTCCAAAGACTGGTACATATACCACGTTTTTCTTTTTTTAACTTTTTATCTAAATTAAATTTAATTAAATATACTGTATTATAGTTTCAGAGGTAGAATTTCGTGATTCATCAGTTGCATATAACACCCAGTGTTCATTCCATCACGTGCCCTCCTTAATGTCCATCACCCAGTTATGCCATCCCCTCACCCATCTCCCCTCCAGCAACCCTCAGTTTGTTTCCTATACTTAAGAGTCTCTTACGGTTTGCCTCCCTCTCTGTTTTTATCTTATTTTATTTTTCCTTCCCTTCCCCTATGTTCATCTGATTTTTTTTCCCTTAAATTCCACATAGGAATGAAATTATATGATATTTGTCTTTCTCTGACTGACTTATTTTGCTTAGCATAATATCCTCTACTTCCATCCATGTCGTTGCAAATGGCAAGATTTCATTCTTTTTGATGGCTGAGTAATATTCTCTCTCTCTCTCTCTCTCTCTCTCTCTATATATATATATATATACACACACACACATCACATCTTTATCCATTAATCTGTCGATCAACATCCATATTTTAGCTATTGAGGACATTGCTGCTATATATATTGGGGCACATGTGCCCCTTTGAATCATTATGTTTGTAGCCTTTGGATAAATACCTAATAGTGCAATTGCTGGGTCACAGGGTAGCTCTCTTTTTAACTTTTTGAGGAACCTCCATACTGTTTTCCAGAGTGGCTGCACCAGTTTGTATTTCCACCAACAGTGTGAAAGTGTTCCCCTTTCTCCCTATCCTTGCCAACATCTGCTGTTTCCTGAGTTGTTCATTCTAGCCATTCTGACCTGTGTGAGGTGGTATCTCTTTAACATGAGTTAATACAGCATGTTTTCCCTCCCTAACCAGCCCTCCCCCCTTCCCAAGCACATTAAAATCTGGGTATTGCTTTTTTGGCTTAGTATTTTTTTAATAACCACTGAAGACTGGTTAATCACTGTGAAGGAAACCAGGATCCTACCTTACAGCTGAATTCTTATGGCTCAGCTTTCTTTTACTTTCCACTTATCAACTTTCTATGACTTATTGCTTAAGAGCATAATCTTTGGAAACCATCAGTTCTGGGAAATCCTGAGTTTCAATTTTCTCTTCTGTAAAATGTGGATTATCATATCAAGAACTTTGCTTTGATATACATAAACATATACATATACATCAAGCCCCTAATACAATGCCTGACAAATAATAATAAATGGAAATTATTCATTTTTTTACTATAATCCTTTACAATGTGTGGTAGTTTACTGAGTTCATAAGATCTTTCCATGAATGCATGTTGTTTGATTTTAAATTGCTAATTTTAGAAGGGTTAAGACCTGTTTTTACTTCCGGGTATCATAGGAAAAAATATCAGCATAATCTAATCAGAGATTCAAATGTTCAAGGCCCACTTCTACTGGAAATCTTCTGGCTAACTTTTAAGAAAATGATTTAACATCTGGGCTGTTGTATCCTTACCAGCTCAGTGACAAACATACACATAAGCCTGATAATTCTGTATAGCTCAGTCATTCAATGGGATTGCATTAGATGACCCACAATTCCATAATTCAATAGACCAAGATGCCACATATTCCTCCCTACCCTCATTCACCCAACCTATAATCATCTTTGTTTCATCAGTGAAAGCAATGACAAAACCCACATTCATACATAGTTGGAAAGTCTGCTGCCATTTTTTTCCTTGCTACTTACTAATGGAAAAGTACTGTGCCCTTTCTTGCAGGTTTTTTAAGACTGAGATGACATAGTTCTAAGGTGTCTGTAGGAAGATCATGGTGTTGCGTTTCATAATCCTAGAACAAGGAAAAAGATAATATTTAAAATAAAGATGGGAAGAATAAATAGACAGTATCAATAATCTCTGTCACAAACTTAACTGTGTTTTAGTATTACCACAATATTTTCCTGTATTTATTGATCTCACACATTAAGACCATAATATCCTTCTGAGATCAGATTATGTTTTGATATCTTGATATTTCCTTCAAATAATAAAGAAGTGGGCTTTTTAAAGAAGTTCCCTTGACTTCCTTAGAATATCACAGCATATTTTCCAGACTCCCCAATCCCAAATCCTTATACCACTCTTTTTTTTTAATTTTTAAAGATTTTATTTATTTATTTATTTATTTGAGAAGGAGAGAAAATGGGGAGAGAGCACGATGAGGGTAGGGGAAAGAACAGAGGCAGAAGGACAAGCAGACTCCCAGCACTGAGCATGAAGCCCACACCGGCTCCATCCCACAACCTTGAGTTCATGACCTGAGCAAAACCAAGAATCCCCACTTAGGGGACTGAGCCCACCCAGGTGCCCCCCGTATATATACACTCTTTAGAAGATAATTTCTATAAGTAGTCACCCACATAGTAAGCATTTACTCCATGGATTTGGGGTCACACCTATATGTCTTCACGTCTTTTCCTGGAAGCCAGTAGATGACATATAGTCCAGAAGAGTCAACAGCTATAAGTCTAATTGGTTGCAATACACAGTTTCTAATAACTGTGCATTCAAAACACAAGAAAGTAACCAAAGTTCTTAATTTGACTTCATGAAGTCCTCATTTACAAATGACTTCAGGCTTCTGCTATGAATCAGAGCATTTCATGTAAATCTAACGATTAATCTTTTAAGACAGAGTTTCAATAAGATAAACATCGACGAGAGGCACGTTGAAAGACTTTGGTGGATCGGAAATAATCCACAAAACTGAAAGCTGTCCATCCGCGCTGAACCAGCCCCCCGATGTGCCCACCAGAGTGTCAGAAGAGGCACGGAGGACTAAAGACCCCTCACCTCACAGATCTTTCTCTATCACCTTCACCCCACCTCCCAGGCCCTGGTCATTTCCTTTCCCAGACTGCTCCAATTCTTACCCTGGCTCCAGAGCCCAGATCTTCCTACAGCGGGGACGGAGCCAGAGACTGGCTGCTGCCGGCTGCTTGGACAGTGAGAGTAAAATACCCATCCAAGCAGGTGTGAGCGACGAGCGACGACACGCGGCTTTGTGCCTTCAGCGCAGTCGTCAGCTTACTGAATTCCCACGACTGCCTCATCTCCCTGTGACGCCGCGCTGACAAAATCCTACACATCTTCCCTTGAGGAAAGGAAATGTCTGCTCACACACTTGAACAGTAGGAAGAAGATGGAGATAATACTAGGATTCGAAATGCACAGGGGGTGGTTGAAAAAGGAGGCGTTCCTTTTCAGATAAGAATTCCTGAATTAACACAGGTCGGAATTTAAAGAGCGGATTGGTAAAGTCCACAGATAATTAAGTTCGCAAGGCAATGCTAGTTAGTGCCAAAAGTGCATTCAAGGTTACATAAAGTTGGCATTTTGTAGTTTTGCTCATAAAGAAGTGGGCTTTTTAAAGAAGTTCACTTGACTTCCTTAGAATATCACAGCATATTTTCCAGACTCCCAAATCCCAAATCCTTACGCCACTTTTTTTTTAATTTTTAAAGATTGACGTTCTTGCCCCTCTTCCCTTCCAATTTTTGTGGTTTTGTGGTTAAGAAATTCAATAAGAGTAACAAGAGCAGGTCTTAGGAAAATGCCCAGAATTCCTGATCCAAGGCTGGTGACTTCAAGGTCAGCGGGTACATCTGGCGTTGGTTGAAGATGTAGTGCCTGTCTTCACAGAGGGCAGATGAGTAATAGATGCATTTCCTCCTATGCTTAGTTGTTCTCAAGATTTAAAGGAATGAATTAATTCATCACATAGAAGACAGGTTTGGTCAAAAGATGACGAACCAAGGATCAACAAACACCCATCACACATTAACTCTCTCTACCCCATGCAAAGAGGCTTGGATTTTTCATTCCAACATTTGAGACTCACCTATGCACAATTGTTAACTCTAACAAACACTGTCTCCTAGTACTGAGTGTCATTTTCCCCTGGCAATGTTAAAATTCCAAGAGACCAATGCACAGATATTATTTTAGTTCTTTTTTACTGCTATTTCAGTTCAAATACCACTGACTAAAAAAAAAATTGGAATTTAGAAGTCCTCCTAGCCTGCTTTACTCTTATGGTTCCATTCAATCAAGTTAACTTCTGACAGTTTGCCTTTCTGAAAGTTTACAAAATCCATCCCCGGATCTGTCTTTCTCAATGCTATATTCATGTTTTCACTGTATCTTCCTTAGATTATTAATTTAATATTTCAAATACTTATATCCACAAAATTGCTACTCACTTATTTATAAATAGAATTGCTTCATACATTATTTTTTTATTAGTGCAACACAATCATCATCCTGTAGCAGTCTATAATTTACTATGAATATCCCATTTTTCATTCTGGGAGACACCATACCTATAATTATTACTTGTTTCCATAGATGATGTCAGAATGAGAACAACTTGAGTGTTGTAGTGGTAGATATTGTGAGTAAATATATATTTGAGAAGTGGGCTATATCTCTTTTGATTATTGCTATATGTCAAAAGCCTAGCATGATCCGAATTACTTAGGTAATAGTTTATAAATATTTGTTGAGAGAATAAATATTGACTTGGCCTAGATTCTTAGGGAATGTAGAGAAAAACAAACATCTTTTTCCTCTAAGACTTATAGTACTGGAGGAAAAATGCACACATACGATCATTACCAGGTAGTGTAGTTTAGTGCTAAGTAGTTGGAACAGGAAATATCAGTAACTGGGAATTCTGAGTTAATATTATCTGGGTAAAAATTAGAATTTTAACATTGCCAGGGGAAAATGACATTTGAATTCCTTTGAAAAATGTATATGACTTGATCAGAAAAAAAAAGTTTTGAACACTTGTTTGGAAGGGCAGAAACAGACAAATCAATGTATCACAAGGTGTATGTAAGTCAGTATGATAGGCTGTTTAAAATGTTGGGATAATTTTATATAGAAGTCTAAGGAGACTTGCTTCTTTGTATAACATGGGAAAATAATTTCATTGATGTTTAGATAATTGGGAAATTTTATGATCAAATATTATTTAATAAAAGCTACCAAATGGAATATTACTTAGCCATAAGAACAAGTGCAAAAGAAAAAAAAGAGAGAGAGAGAGAGCGGGAGGCAAACCAGGAAATGGACTCTTAACTATAGAGAACAAACGGATGTTACCAGAGGGGAGGTGAGTTAGGGGGAGGTATGAAACAGGAGACTGGGATGAAGGATTGCTCTTGTTGTGATGAGCACTGGGTGTTGTATGTAGGTGTTGAATCACTATATTGTACACCTGAAGCTAATATTACACTGTATGTTAACTAACTGAAACTTAAATAAAAACTTAAAAAAAAAAAACTCCACCCAATAATACTGTGCAGGGTGATTTGCAGAGTGGAGAAATTGGTGACAGAAAAAATAAGAATGTGGTGACAATTTCCCATATTAATTTTAGAACAGTAGAAATAGAACAAAAGTTGGGATTTGAAGAGATTTAGAAGACAGTGTTGATGATGAAGTTGGTATGGAGGGCAAATCCAGAATAGAAGAGAGCTTGTAGGTTTTGAGTCACTTGAAAGCACATCTCCACTATTGAAAGGAACAGTGCAGGTACTTCTAAATATTCATGTAAAATCAAAAGTTAGCAGTGTGCTGAGCTCAAAGGTGCAGTGTTGAAAATGCCTGAGAGCTAGGGGCTAGTGTCTTGCATGGATTCTGCAGAGAAACCCACTCTAATTCTTACCCTGCTCCTTTATATATAAGATGCTCCCTTCCCCCTCCACCCATAAACAAGTGACCTTACTAAACTTACTAGTTCTTATAGGTTTTTTCATAGATTCCTTTGGATTTTCTACAAATATTTTAATTTGTAAAGAGAGTTTCTACCTTTCTTTTCTCTTCTTTTTTTAAAAAATCACTTAACTTTTTTTTTTCATCTTGGTTGGTGTACTCTTTAATCTCAATCACTATTTCACCCATTCTCCACACCCATCTTTCCTCAGGTACTCATCAGTTTGTTCTCCACATTTAAGAGTATGTTTCTTGGTTTGACTCTCTTTTTCCCTTTGCTCATTTGTTTTATTTCTTAAATTCCAAATATGAGTGAATTCATGTGGTATTTGTCTTTGACTTATTTCACCTAGCCTTATACTCTAGCTCCATTCATGTTGTTGCAAATGGCAATATTTCATTCTTTTTATAGCTGAATGATATCCCATTTTATATACATGGCACATCTTCTTTATCCATTCATCTGTCAGTGGACACTTGGGCTGCTTCCATAGTTTGGCTATTGTAAATAATTTTGCTATAGATGTAGAGATGTGCGTATTCCTTTGAATTAGTGTTTTTGTAGTTTTCGGGTAAATATATAGTAGTACAATCCTAGGGTAGCTCCATTTTTAACTTTTTGAGGAAACTCCACACTGTTTTCCACAGTGGCTGTACCAGTTTGCATTTCCACCAACAGTGCAGGAGGGTCCTTTTTCTCCACATTCTTGCCAACAAGTTGTTGTTTCTTGTGTTTGATTAAAACCATTCTGACAGGTGTGAGGTGATATCTCTTCATAGTTTTGACTTGCATTTGCCTGATAATGAGTGATGTTGAGCATCTTTTCATTTGTCCCTTGGCCATCCATATGTCTTCTTTGGAGAATGTCTGTTCATGTCTTCTGTCCATTTTTAATTAGATTATTTGTTTTTGGGTGTTGAGTTGTATCAGTCCTTTAAATATTTTGGATACTAACTCTTTCTCAGATATATCATTTGCAAATATCTTTGCCCATTCAGGAAGTTGCCTTTTAGTGTTGTTGTTTCTTTTGCTGTGCAGAAGCTTTCTATTCTGTTGTAGTCCCAGTAGTTTATTTTTGCTTTTATTTCCCTTTCTCAAAGACAGATCTAGGGTCACCTGGGTGGCTCAGTTATTAAGCGTCTGCCTTCGGCTCAGGTCATGATCCCAGGGTCCTGGGATCGAGTGCCGCATTGGGCTCCTTGCTCAGCGGGAAGCTTGCTTCTCCCACTCCCACTCCCCCGGCTTGTATTCCCTCTTTGCTGTCTCTCTCTCTGTCAAATAAATAAATAAATAAAATCTTTAAAAAAAAACAGAGACAGATCTAGAAAAATATTCCTACAGCCGATGTCAGAGACATTACCACCTGTGCTCTCTCCTAGGATTGTTATGGTCTCACATTTAGGTCTTTAATCCATTTTGAGTTTACTTTTGTGTATGGTACAAGAAAGTGGTCCAGTTTCATTCTTTTGCATGTGGCTGCAATGTGTTTTCCTAACACCATTTGTTGAAGAGACTGTCCTTTTCCCATTGCATATTCATTCTTCCTCTGCTGAAAATTAATTGACCATATAAGTGTGGATTTATTTCTGGGTTTTCTGTTCTACTCTACTGATCTATGTGTCTGTTTTTATGCCAGTACCATACTGCTTTCATTACTATAGCTTTGTAATGTAACTTGTAATGTAATGAAGTGTGATACCTCCAGTTTCGCTTCTCTTTTCTTTTTCTTTTTCTTTTTTTTTTTTTTTCAAGACTGCTTTGGTTATTTGAGGTCTTTTGTGGTTCCAAACAAATTTTAAGATGCTTTGTTCTAGTTCTGTGAAAAATGCTGTTGGTATTCTGATAGGGATTGTATGAAATCTGTAGATTGCTTTGGGTAGTATAGACGTTTGTTCTTCCAACCCATGAGAATGTCTTTCCATTTCTTGACATCATCATGAACTTCTTTTATTACTGTTTTATGGTTTTCAGAGTACCGGCCTTTCACCTCTTTGGTTAGGTTTATTCCTAGATATTTTCCTGTTTTGGGTGCAATTATAAATGGAATTCTTTTATTTTCACTTCCTGCTGCTTCGTTATTAGCATATAGGAATGCAACAGATTTCTGTGCATTGATTTTGTATCCTATGACTACTGAATTTATGTATCAGTTCTAGTAGTGTTTTGGTGGAGTCTTTAGAGTTTTCTTTCTTTTTTTTTTTTTAAACATTGTTTTGTTTTGCTTTTTTTTTTTTTAAATGTTTTATTTATTTATTCATGAAAGTCAGAGAGAGAGAGAGAGGCAGAGGCAGAGGGAGAAGCAGGCTCCCCGCCTAGCAGGGAGCCCGATGCGGGACTCGATCCCAGGACCCCGGGATCATGACCTGAGCCAAAGGCAGACGCTTAACCATCTGAGCCACCCAGGCGCCCCTAGAGTTTTCTATATAGAGTGTCATGTCATGTGCAAATAGTGAGAGTTTTACTTCTTCCTTACCAATTTGGATGCCTTTTATTTCTTTATGTGTTCTAACTGCTGTGGCTAGGACTTCTAGGACTCTGTTGAGTAAGTGTGGTGAGAGTGGACATCCTTGTCTTGTTCCTGACCTAAGGGGGAAAGCTCTCACTTTTTCACCTTTGAGTATGATGTTGGCTGTGAGTTTTTCACATAAGGCTTTTATGATGTTGAGGTATGTTCCCTCTAGACCTACTTTGCAGAGGTTTTTTAATGATGAATGGATGTTGTACTTTGAATGCTTTTTCTGTATCTATTGAAATGATTGTATGATTTTTATCTTTTCTTATTCATGTGATGATTCGTGTTGATTGTTTTATCAATATTGAACCACTCTTGCATCTTGGGATTAAATCCTACTTGATTGTGGTGTATGGTTTTTTAAATGAAGTCTTGCATTTGGTTTGCTAATATTTTGTTGAGGATATTTGCATATATATTCATAAGAGATATTGGCCTGTGGTTTTCTTTTTTGTGGTGTCTTTATCTAGTTTTGGTATCACAGTGATACTAGTCTCATAGAATAAATTTGGAAGTTTTCTTTCCTCTTCTATTTTTTGGAATAGTTTGGGAAAAGTAGGTATTAACTTTTCTCTAAATGTTTGGTAAAATTCTCCTGTGAAGCTGTCTGGTCCTGGATTTTTGTTTTTTGGGGGGAGTTTTTTGCTTACTGATTCAATTGCATTGCTGGCTATTGGTCTGTTAAAATTTTCTATTTCTTCTGACTTTAGTTTTGTAAGTTATATGTTTCTAGGAACTTAGCAATTCCTCACAGGTTGTACAATTTGCTGGCATATAGGTTTTCATAATATTTTGTTACAATTATTTGTATTTCTGTGGTTGTTATTTCTCCTCTTTCATTAGTGTTTTTTTTTAAAGATTTTATTTATTTATTTATTTGAGAGAGAGAGAATGAGAGAAAGAGAGAGCATGAAAGGGGAAAGGGTCAGAGGGAGAAGCAGACTCCCCGCTGAGCAGGGAGCCTGATGCGGGACTCGATCCTGGGACTCCAGGATCATGACCTGAGCTGAAGGCAGTCACTCAACCAACTGAGCCACCCAGGAGCCCCTTTTATTAGTGGTTTTATTTATTTGGGTCCTCCCTGTGTTTTTGGTAAGTCTGACTAGAGGTTTATCAATTTTGTTGATTTTTTCAAAGAACTTCCTCCTGGTTTCATTGATCTATTTAATTGTTTTTCTAGTTTCTCTATCATTTATTTCTGCTCTAATATTTATTATTTTCTTCCTTCTGCTGGTTTTGGGTTTTTTTGTTCTTCTTTATCTAGCTCCTTTAGGTGTAAGCTTATGTTGTTTATTTGAAATTTTTCTTGCTTCTTCTTGAGATAGGCCTGTATTCCTATACATTTCTTTCTTAGGAGCACTTGTGCTGCATCCCAAAGATTTTGGACCATGTGTTTTCATTTGTTTGTTTGTTTCAATGTACTTTTTGATTTCTTCTTTGATTTCTTGGCTTACCCATTCATTGTTTAGTAGCATGTTATTTAACTTCCATGTACTTGTGGATTTTCCAGATTTTTTTCTTGTGGTTGATTTCTAGTTTAATGATGTTGTGGTCATATAACATATAACATATGGTCATATAACATAATGATGTTATGAGTTTGGTCTTTTTGAATTTGTTGAGACATGTTTTGGCCTAATATGTGATCTATTCTGAAAAATCTTCCATCTACACTTGAGAAGAATATGTATTCTGGTGGTTTAGGATGGAATGTTCTGAATATATCTGTTAAATCCATCCGGCCCAGTTTGTCATTCAAAGCCACTCTTTCCTGGTTGATTTTCTGCTTGGGTGATCCGTCTATCAATGTAAGTGGGGTGTTATCGTCCTCTACTATTATTGTACTACTACCAACTAGTTCCTTTATTTTTGTTATTAACTATTTTATGCATGTGGGTCTTCCATGTTTGTGCATAAATATTTACAATTGTTATATCCTTTTGTTGGATTGTCCCCTTTATTATTATATAGGGTCCTTTGTCTTTTGTTACACTCTTTGTTTAAAAGTCTATTTTGGAAGAGAGGCAAGATGGCAGAAGAGTGGGGTGGAACCTTGTTTCATCTGGTCCCTTGAATTTAGCTAGGTAACTATCAAATCATTCTGAACACCCATGAATTCAACCTGAGATGTAAGAAAAGAATATCTGGAACACTACAAGTAGAAAAGCAACCACTTTTTGCAAGGTAGGAGGTGCAGAGAAGTGAATCTGAGGGGATATATCAGAAGATAAGCTGTGGGGAGAGGGAGCCTCCATAAGCTGGCACTGGAAAGTGATATAGCCCTGGAGCTCAAAATCAGACCCCTCAGAAATCTGCTCCACTGAGAGACATTCTTGCCTGAAAGATGCTCAGGTGGTGAAATGGGGCAGAATTCTAGGTGGGACAGTGTGGTCTCAGGATCCCTGGCATCACAGAAAGAATGGGTGTGCCTGGGCCGGTTGAGTTCCCAAACATTGAAGCAGGGAAACTGGTTATGGTTAGTGAACCTGGGAAGGGGAGGTCTCAGGTCAGTTCACCATAAACCATGAGCCGGGGTGATCAGGTGACCACTCTCTATGTGGGGACCCAGTGGAGGACAGGAATGTGGGGACCTTCCACCTTCCCCTGGGAGGCACGGAGCAGTTGGATGTACCACTGGGAGACAGCTCTCAGTGTGTGCAAAAAACAGGAATGTGGTGACTTTCTGCTTTCCCCCAGGAGGGGTGGAGTGAGTATACACCACAGGAGTCTGCAGAGTTTGGCACACACAAAAGTGAAGACTGCTTATCCCTGAGGGTTTGCAGTCTTTTGGCTCTGGGGCTGGAGATTGGGGGCGTGGCCATTTTAATTTTGATCCTCTAAAGAGGTGCTGCACAAAGCCTTCAAGGGAACAAAATCCACACAGAGCAACCAGAAAGAGTTTACACTGAGCCTGGCTGCCTAGCAACAGTGGTGCAACTCTGCCCAGGCAAAGACACCTGGGAATCAGCACAGCAGGCCCCTCCTCCAGAAGAGCAACTGGAAGAACAGGGGAACAGCAAATTTATGGACCTCAAAGGACTGAAGAACTCCAGTGCTATGGCAAAATAGTATATAGAACACAAGGTTTTTTCTCATGATTCATTTATCTTTCAGTTTAAAATTTTCCATTTCTCTTTTTCCCCTTTTCAACTAGTTTCTTACTTTATCAACTCTTTGTTTTTAAGTCTTTTTTTTAACTATCATTTTTACATTTACATTTTATAGATATATTCTTCATTTTTGGCTTCCTTTCATTCTATTCGATCTTAGTTTTGTGTATATATATATATGTAAGTTTTGATTTCTTTACAAACCAACACCAAGAAAATACAATTTTAAGAACGTGTATGAGCAACTATATGCCAACAAACTAGGCAATCTGGAAGAAATGGATGCATGCCTGGAAACTTATGAACTACCAAAATTGAAAGAGGAAGAAATAGAATATCTGAACAGACTCATAACCAGTAAGGAAAGTGAAGCAATAATCAAAAACCTCCCAAAAAACAAGAACCCAGGGCCAGATGGCTTCCCAAGGGAATTCTACCAAACATTTAAAGAAATAATACCTATTTTCCCCTAAGATCAGGAATACAACAGGGATGCCATGCCCACTCTCACCACTGTTGTTCAACATAGTACTAGAAGTCTTACCCTCAGCAATCAGACAACAAAAAGAAATAAAAGGCATCCAAATCAGCAAAGAAAAAGTCAAACTCTCACTCTTCGCGGATGATGTGATACTTTATGTGGAATACCTAAAAGACTCCACCCCAAAATTGCCAGAACTCATACAGGAATTCAGCAAAGTGGGAGGATATAAAATCAATGCACAGAAATCAGTTGCATTTTTATACACTAACAATGAAACAGAAGAAAGAGAAATTAAGGAATCGATCCTGCTTACAACTGGACCAAAAACCATAAGATACCTAGGAATAAACCTAACTGAAGAGGTAAAGGTTCTGTACTCTAAAAACTACAGAACACTAATGAAAGAAATTGAGAAAGACACAAAGACATGGAAAAACCTCCCATGCTCATTGATTGGAAGAACAAATATTGTTAAAATGTCTATGCCACCCAGAACAGTCTACACTTCCAATGGAATCCCTATGAAAATACCATCAAAATAGGCTTAAAATAAATCATGATTCCAGGGTCCTGGGATATAGTCCCACATCAGGCTCCTTGCTCAGTGGGGAGCCTGCTTCTCCCTCTCCCTCTGCCACTCCTGCTCTCTCTGTGTCAAATAAATAAATAAATAAATAAATAATTTTTAAGTCTATTTTGTCTAATATAAGTATTGCTATCCTGGCTTTCTTTTGATATCCATTTGCATGATAAATGTTTCTCTATCCCCTCACTTTCAATCTGCATGTATCTTTAAGTCCGAAATCAGTCTCTTGTAGGCAGCATATAGATGGGTGGTGGGTTTTTTTTTTTTTGTCCACTTTGTCATCCTAGTCTTTTGATTGGAGAGTTTAGTCCATTTACATTCAACATACTTATTGATATATATGCATTGATTGCCACTTTGATAGTTGTTTTGTGTTTTTATCTATATATTTTCTCTGATCCTTTCTTCTCTTTCTCTCATGTTTTGTTGGTTTTCTTTAGTGATATACTTGGATTCCTTTCTCTTTATTTTTTGCATAGCTATTATGGTTTTTGATTTGTGGTTAACATTAGGTTTGTATATAACATCTTCTAAATATATCAGTCTATATTAAGTCTATATTAAGTTGATGGTTGCTTAAGTTTAAACCCGTTTTTACTCCTCTCCTCCCCATGTTTTAGGTATATGGTGTCATATATTACATCCTTTTATTTTATGAATGACTGATGTTTACTGAAAACCTTATTTTTACTGCTTTTGTATTTCTTACTTTGCATACTCTCACTTATGGTCTTTCTTTTCCACTCAAAGAGTCTCCCTTAATATTTCTTGTAGGACTGGTTTAGTGGTCATGAACTCCTTTTACTTTTGTTCATCTGAGAAACTATCTCTCCTACTATTCTGAATGATAGTCTTTCTGGATGGAATATTATTGGCTGCAGATTTTTTCCTTTCAGCACTTTGAATATATCATGGGGTTTCCCTTGTATGTAACTATCTTCTTTTCTCTTGCTGCTTTTAAATTTTTTTCTTTATCACTACTTTTTCCATTTTAATTATTATGTGTCTTGTTGTGGACCTCCTTGGGTTGAATTTTGGGGGGAATCTCTGTGCCTCCTGGTTCTGGATATCTGTTCCTTCCCCAGATTAGGGAAGCTTTCAGTTATTATTTCTTCAAATAAATTTTCTGCCCCCTTTTCTCTCTCTTCATCTTCTGAAATCCCTATAATGCAAATGTTATGCTTGATGGAGTTGCAGAGTTCTCTAAGACTAATCTCAATTTGTATAATTTTCTTTACTCTCCTTTGCCTGTCTTGGTTGCTTTCCACTACTCTGTCTTTCAGTTCATTAATTTGTTCATCTGCTTCATTTAGTCTGTTATTTTTTCCATCATGTATACTTTTAATTTCATTTATTGTGTTCTTGATCTCTGATTGGTTATTTTTTATCTCTGTGTTAAGGATCTCACTGATGCCTTCTACTCTTTTCTCAAGCCTAGTGAGTATTTTTATGATTATTACTTTAAATTCTCTATCAGACATATTATTTATATCTGTTTTGCTTAGGTTTCTTGCTGTGGTTTGGTCATGTTCCATTCATTTGGGATTTATTTCTGTGTCTCCTCATTTGTCTAACTCTCTGTGTCTGTTTCTCTGTGTTAGGAAAGTTAGCTACTTCTCTTGCTCTTAACAATAATAGCCTTATGAAGAGGAGATCGATCCCTGCATTGCAGTTTTCCCTATCCCCCAAGGCCTGGTGCCTCAGGGAGTGTCTCCTACATGTGTTGCATGTGTTCTGCTGTTGAGTCTTGGCTTCTTTTTCCTTCAGTCCAGTTGTCTGCAGAGATCCTCTTTGGCTATTATGGCAGTGTTTTGTCCCCAGAAGGGGTGAGGTGTGTTTTAACAAGGTGTGCAGTGGTTTGCTTGTGAAAAGAGACTTGCCTGCACTGTAGTGGGAACTGAGGTCCAGCAAAACTGCTAGTTCCATGCAGTATCTGCGTGGCCTGTTTGTTGTGCTGTCTGTTTAAGGCCAAAGACTCAGCTTCTTACCTCCAGACTCTACCAGAGCCAGAGCCCAGTGATTTTTAAAATTCCACACTTTAAGTTCTCCTGGTTGTAAGAGTTCATGAAATTCAGCCCCTCTTGATTTCAAAGGCAAATATTATGGAGATTTGTCCTCCCTTTTCATGGCCTCCCCAGTGTGAAATCTGTTTTTTGCCTTTCTTCATGCCACCAGCTTCCTCTCCATTGTGGCCAGCCATGGCCCATTTCATTCCCAAACCGTGTCTTCACACGTCTTACCTTCTTTCATATGGCTTCTTCTTTAGTTGTGGAGTTTGTTCTGCCAATCTTTGGATCATTTTCTGGGTTATTTACACTGATGGGAGTGTTATTTAGTTGTTTCTGTGGGATAAGCCAAGCTTAGGCTCCTCCTACTCTGCCATGGTCCCCCAAGGTTACACGCAGGCAGTCCAGTGGGGAGCAAGATTGGAATCTAGGTCTCTGAATACTTACCCAGTGCCCTTTTCCACCCTAAACGTTTTTATTTTCTTCTTCCTTTTTTTTTTTTTTTTTTTTTTTTACTGCATTGGCAGTACACTTAAAATGTGAACAAAGTGGTGCAAACTGTTAGTTTTGCTTTATTCCTGAGAGGGGATTCCAGATTGGAAAAATACTATAATACTGTTTTCCCTGATAACATAAAGAGAAAACATTCATTCACTACTAAGTAAAAGGTTAGCTGGAGAATTTTGTAAAATATTTCTTATTAAGATGAAGAGGTTACTTTCTATTCCTAGTTTTCTGAAAATTGTTTTCATTGCAGGTGTTGAATTTTGTCAAGTGCATTTTTTTTGTATCTTTTGTGATGATCACATGATATCTTTATTTTGATATGGTATATGACATTAATTGATTTTTGAATATTGAAGCATTTAATTCCTGCAGTAACCTCACTTTGTCATGGTGTATAATCTTTTTATATGTTGCATCTATGTTCATGAGAAATAATAGTCTAGTTTCCTTTTCTTGTGATATCTTTATCTGGCTATGGCATAAGTTAATGCTACCCTTAGCTGGGAAATAGTTGTCCTCTTTTCTGTCATGACATAAACAAATATTATCCTGAAATTGCACAATATGCTTTGTATATTTAAGGTACATCCATCCATAATCTAGTGAAATTTAACTCAATCTCTCTTCTAGTCAATAGTCTCTTAACTGGTTTCTTACTTGCACTCTTGTTCTCTTACAATTTATACTTCATCATATCACAATCTTCTTTAATATATTCTCATGGCTTGTTATCCTACTTATAACAATATCCCAATTCTTTATGTGCCCTAGAGTACATCATGTGACTAAGTTTCTGCCTAACTCTCTGGCCTGCTTTCAAAATGATCTTTACCTTGCTCATTCTGCTCCAGTCATTCTATGTTTCTTGCTTTTCCTCAAATATGCCAAATTTATTCCTACCTCAACAGCTTTGTACTCACTATTCTGTTTTCTCCATCAAATCATCTTATCCATTGTTCTCTTAACTTCTATTGTGATTCTAATCCATCCTTAGAGAGGATGTACTTGACAATCCTATTAACATTTTCCCAGTCTATCTTCACTGTTCTCTATTCTGTTGCCCATTTTAGTTCATAGCACTTACCGCTTCCAATATTGTCTTAAGTGTTTATTTGCAAAATAACTTCCTTCCTATTTCCCCTATGAAAGTGTGAACTCCATGAAGTTCAGAACTTGGTTTCTCTTGTTAATCACCCTATTTCAAAGTCCCTAATTAAATACCTGAGACATTTTTCAATAAATATTTGTTGAATGCAGGAATGAATTGCATTACATTGTGAAGATTATTATGAAAGAAAATAAAAGGAGCTGTGAGAGAATGGGGGGAGTTCTTCATATTAAATGCTCAAAGGAATCTCTTGGATAAAATGGCATTTAATATGAAGGAGTTATTCTAGCAAATAATAGAAGGATGACTCTTCCAGACAGAACTAATAGCAAACACAAATGCCCTTAGATAAGGAAAATCTTGAGGAACTTGAGAAAATTTAATAAAATCACTGATCATTTTTGGAGCATAAGAAATAAAAGAAAGTGGAATGAAGTGAGATTAGAAAGGAGAGTATAAAAAATCATTCAACTTCTTGCAGATCAGTTTAAGAGTATGAATATTATCTAAGTACTTAAGAAGTCTATGGAAAGGTTTTGAAAGTAGACTGAGTAAGAAGTTTTTCTCTTTAGAGGTTAAGAAATGTGCTGCAAAAATAGCATCCAGGAGCTGCATTGGTGGTCTTGAACCTCTCCTTGCTTTCCCTTTACCCCATGACTATACTTGTCCTTGAAATAATTTGTGAATCTTGACACTGGATAAGGATGTGAGACTAATATGACAGTCCAGTAATTGATATATCTGAAAGGTCCATGAAAAAGATAAAATCAAACATTTAGCAATGGAATAGAGAAATTGACACTGGGTGGGAAAGTGGCTGAGAAAGAATAACCAGAGAATCAGGAGAAAAATTTTCCAAACATTATAGAGCCAAGAAAAAAAAGATGTTGTTGTTGTTTTTTAAAATGCATCTTTTATTTGGAAGTATTTTTAGATTTACAGAAATTTTGCTAAGATAGTACAGAGAATTCCCATATACCCTTCACCCAGCTTTAGTTTCCCCT
Organism: Halichoerus grypus; assembly: GCF_964656455.1. Taxonomy (NCBI): domain Eukaryota; kingdom Metazoa; phylum Chordata; class Mammalia; order Carnivora; family Phocidae; genus Halichoerus; species Halichoerus grypus. Next base: position 99,991,504 of record NC_135720.1, on the reverse strand, counting down.
AATGTTATCATCTTGCATTATTCTGGTACATTTGTCAAGACTAAGAATGGATGTTACTATCAAAAACAATTCAGATTCTATTCAGATTTCACCACTTTTTCCACTAATGACCTTTTTGTGTTCAAAGATCTGACGCAGAAGACCACATTCCATTTATTCTCATGTTTTCTTAGTCTCTTCTGGTCCATAATGCTTTCTCAGAATTTCCTTTTTGCTCATGATTTTTACATGAGCAACAGATAATCATAGATTATGTCATTTTTTAATCCTTTGTATGAAAGAGATTTCTGTAAAATAAAAAGTAGATCCAAGAGAAAAAGACTCATTATTTGCAATAAAATTTATAGCTAACATGCTTACAACATCTGTGCTAATGTCAAATCTAAGTAGATGATGTGGTCCTCCTTCACTTAGCCCTGCTCAGTCTGTATTGAGCATTTAATAAATTTTGTCTTCACATTCGCAGGAAGCTTTGCAATTTGTCTTGACAAAATTATGGCTACAGGTATAGCTTTTCTTCAAAGCATTACAGTTAGAATAACGATCTTCATATTCACAAGTATTGGCTGGAATAAAAACAAAGAAATTAGTCAGTTCATTATTGTTTTCCTCCATAGCAGCAGTGCAAACAATAAATTCAATGTAAGTGGGGAGAAGACAATTGAGCAAAGAAGTTGGTATCACATTATGATACAAAGGGACACATTAGTCCATCATTTCTTTTAAAATTTGAGCTTTTTGGAATGTTTCTAAAATGAATTGACCTATTTTCTTCCCTCAGAAAATAAAATAAGCTTAAATGAGTCTCTCTACAATTACAGTGTCCAAATTTTAGCCTCTAGCCATGTGGTTGTTTAAATTTAAATTAATTAAAATCACATAACATTAAAAAATAAATTTTCAGGTCATTGGTGATACTTGTTACATTCCAAATGCTCGATAACCAGTCTATCTAGGAGCTACTTTACATGACAGTGCAAATATTGAACATTTCCGTTATTGAAAAAATTTATATTAGACACTATTGCTCTATACAGATTCTAGTGCCACTAGTCTTTCTTTCAAGAGTAAGAAATCATTATGAGAAGATGTGGATGTAAAAACTAGAGGGAATTTCACTATGATTATCGGACATTTCTACTTTGAAGTTCCTCAGTGGTTACAAACTCAATAACTCTCAAACTAAATTCATCATTTTACCTCCAAGTGTGGCATTTCTTTGGAGTCACTCCCCAACTCCCAACTCAATTCCCCTGGGATAAGAGGAATTAAACTCCTAACTACTAAATAATTCAAATCAGGAACTGGGAATCAACATGAACTCATTGCTCTCTACTTTTTATCAGCATTTACCAAGTGCAAGTAACAAACACTGGTTTTACTACTTCCTACCTATTGCTCATTACTGTCCATTTCTCTTCATTCATTTTGTCAGAATGCAGTAAAAACATTCATTTGTTTTTCAAACCCATGTTTTCAACAGTCTCCAAGCTGGCTTTCATCCACTTGTCTCTCCATACTACTGCCAGATCTTTATAAAGCAATTCTGATCTCATCACTCTTCTCTGTAAAAATCTTTCAATTGGTTGCTTATTGCTAACAGGATGAATTCCAAATCCCTTAACAAATAGTATTCAGCAGAGGAGAAAATATTTTCTTCTTTAATGGATGTATAGCTTTGATATCATTCGATATTCTGAATTAGAGCTATACAATTCACTCAGAAAGAATGGTACAGTTCAATCTGTTGAATGCATTTGGAAAGGTAAAAATTTCTGTTAGTGGTTAGCTGTTTTGTTCATAATAATTTTAATAACATATCCCAACTAAACAAAAGTACCAACTTTTTGTATTTATATCCATAACAATACTAAACATGAGATATTATATGACACTAAATTTAATCCTTTTGCTAAAATATTTTGAGACTTCTGTGAGCTAATAATGTTATATGCCGATTTGATTGACATTTTGAAAGTATGTAAAAATTACTAGCAAACACAAGTGTGAGTGGTTATTAAATTAAACTTGATTATTCTATACTATGGGGAAAATGAAGAATTTAGTATGATGAACTCATTGATATATAAAGATTGTTTGGTGTCTGAACTGAACTGTGTTTGTGTTCTCACATCTTTATATTTTGTACATATTTTCTCTTTATAAAATGCCACTTTTGATGTAATTGCATTAACTTTGATAGGAAAAATATTTAATTACAATGAATTATTTCCACAGACACATTTTTATATATGCCAATATGTAACAAGTCCATATACATTGATGGTAGATGTTTCTTTAGGTTACACATGGTAATGAGGTTTTCATTGCAAATAATACATAGATACTGTGTAAAATTTTTTATTAAACACACTCTATTGAATACTTTTATTTTTGTCTTTTGCATGAAGGCATTGCTTAAGTAGGTTGCAATCAGAAGATTTCCTAATTCTTAAAAAAAAAAAAGGAGTCTATGGCTTTTATGATATTGAGGCATGTTCCCTCTATCTTACACTGCAGAGAGTTTTTATCAAGAAATGATGCTGTATTTTGTCAAATGCTTTTTCTGCATCTACTGAGAGGATCATATAGTTTTTAACCTTTCTTTCATTAATGTGGTGTATCACATTGATTGATGTGCAGATGTTGAACCACCCTTGCAGCCACGGAATAAATCCCACCTGGTCGTGGTGAATAATCCTTTTAATGTACTGTTGGATGCTATTAGCTAGTGCCCTGGTGAGAATTTTACATCCATGTTCTTCAGACGATGCTCTATGTAGAAAATCCAAAAGACTCCACCAAAAAATTGTTAGAACTGATACAGGAATTCAGCAAAGTAGCAAGATATAAAATCAGTGCACAGAAATCAGCCCTATTTCTAAACACTAACAATGAGGCAGAAGAAAGAGAAATCAAGGAATTCATCCCATTTACCATTGGACCAAAAAACCATAAGACATTTAGGAATAAACCTAACCAAAAAGAGAAAAGCTCTGTACTCTGAAAACTATAGAACACTTATGAAAGAAATTGAGGAAGACACAAAGACATGGAAAAACATTCCATGCACATAGATTGGAAGATATTGTTAAAATATCTATACTACCCAAAGCAATCTACAGTTTCAATGCAATCCCTATCAAAATGCCAATCAACATTGTTCACAGAGCTGGAACAAATAATCCTAAAATTTGTATGGAGCCAGAAAAGACCCCAAATAGCCAAAAGAATGTTGAAAAATAAAAGCAAAACTGGTGGCATCACAGTGCCAAACTTCAAGCTCTATTACAAAGCTGTAATCTTCAAGAGAGTATGGTACTGGCACAAAAACAGACATATAGATCAGTGGGACAGAATAGAGACCCCAGAAATGGACCCTCAACTCTATGGTCAACTAATCTTTGACAAAGCAGAAAAGAATATCCAATGGAAAAAAGACAGTCTCTTCAAAAAATGATGTTGGGAAAATTTGATATCCACATGCAGAAGAATGAAACTGGACCACTCTTCTACCATATACACAAAAATAAACTCAAAATGGATGAAAGACCTCAATGTGAGACAGTAATGCATCAAAATCCTAGAGGAGAACATAGGCAACAATCTCTTCGACCTTGGCCACAGCAACTTCCTGCTAAACACATCTCCAAGGCCAAAAGAAACAAAAGCAAAAATGAAATATTTGGACTTCATCAAGATCAAAAGCTTTTGCACAGCAAAGGAACAGTCAACAAAACCAAAAGGTAACCTACGGAATGGGAGAAGATATTTGCAAATGTCTTATCAGGTAAAGGGCTAGTATCAAAATTTATAAGGAACTTATAAAACTCAACACCTCAAAACCAAAAAATCCAGTCAAGATGGGCAGAACACATGAACAGACATTTCTCCAAAGATAAGCGTATGCCTTCGGCTCAGGTCATGATCCCAGGGTCCTAGGATCGAGCCCCGCATCAGGCTCCCTGCTCGGCGGGAAGCCTGCTTCTCCCTCTCCCACTCCCCCTGCTTGTGTTCCCTCTCTCACTGTGTCTCTTTCTGTCAAACAAATAAAATCTTAAAAAAAAAAAAAGAAGACATAGAAATGGTCAACAGACATATGAAAAAATGTTCCATATCACTTGGCATCAGGGAAATACAAATCAAAACTACAATGAGATACCACCTCACACAGGTCAGAATGGCTAGAATGAACAACACAGGAAACAGCAGATGTTGGTGAGGATGCAGAGAAAAGGGAACCTTCTTGCACTTTTGGTGGGAATGCAAACTGGTGCAGCCACTCCAGAAAACAATATGGAGATTCCTCAAAAAGTTAAAAAGAGAGCTACCCTATGACCTAACAATTACACTGCTAGGTATTTATCCAAAGGATACAAACATTGTGATTTAATGGGGCATATGCACCCCAATGTTTATAGCAGCAATATCCACAATAGCCAAAATATGTAAAGAGTCCAGATGTCCATCGACAGATGAACTAATAAAGAAGATATATATACACACGCACACACACACACACACACACACACACACACACACACACACACACATTGCTTGGCCATCAAAAAGAATGAAATCTTGCCATTTACAACAACATGGTTGGAACCAGAGGGTATTAGGCTAAGTGAGATAAGCCAGTCAGAGAAAGACAAACATCATATGATTTCACTCATGTGGAATTAAAGAACAAAACAGAAGAACATAGGGGAAAGGAAGGAAAAATAAAATAAGTTGAAAACAGAGAAGGAGGCAAACCATAAGAGATGCTGAACTCTAGGAAACAAACTGAGGGTTGCTGGAGGGGAGGTGGGTAGGGGGATGGGGTAACCAGGTGATGGGCATTAAGGAGGGCACTTGATGCAATGAGCACTGGGTATTATATGCAACTGATGAATTGCTAAATTCTACCCCTGAAGCTAATAATGAAATATATGTTAATTAAATTGAATTTAAATAAATAATTTTAAAAAATAAAAGATACTCAAAGGAAAAAAAAAGCCAGGTCATTCTATTATATATACTAGCAAATTAATGACTTCAAACTTACTGCATAGTCCATTGTCACAGTGATGAAGGCAGCGGGCACAAGGTTCTCCTTTTAGGTAAGGGGTATAAATCTTGCTAAGAAGATTGCCACTGAAATTTGAAATACAAAATGTCAGACATTTTTCATTTTTCAGTTTAGTTTATGCTCCCAGGGTAGCATCTATCACCATATGTACCTGAATATTTGGTCAATGTTTTTCATCATGTCAAATAACTGACAAACTAAAATTCCCAAAATGTACTCAGATATCAATGTAAAGAAAATAACATACATATGCACTGACTTCCTTGACCATTATTTCACAGCCTGAACAATTGAAATGGGATGAATAGGGTCTAAAATATTCGGAGTACATTTCAACATGACAACATTCTTTCTCCCCCAAAAGACTTGGTCAAATTGCTAAAGTAGTGTACTCTAAGGTGCTGGCTAGTGATAAAACATATTCCTTAGAGAGACTGTACAAGTTACTGGGAGAGAAAGGGTTGCAGTGTGGAAATGCTTAAAGTTACATATAATTTTATATCTAAAAAAGTGATAATCTCTATAATATGAACTAGGGAAGGTAAAGCCCCTGGATAATTTTGGCTTCAAGATGGAGGTAATGATTTGGGGCAACTGGGTGGCTCAGGTGGTTAAGTGTCTGACTTCAGCTCAGGTCATGATTCCAGGGTCCTGGGATCAAGCCCCATGTTGGGCTCCCTGCTCAGTGAGGCGTCTGCTTGTCCCCCTCCCTCGCCCCACCCCTCTTCTTGTTCTCTCTCGCGCGCTCTCCCTCTCTCAAATAAATAAATAAGACATTAAAAAAAAGATGGAAGTAATGATTTTTTAAAGTAGTTTTTGGTGTATGTTTTTGGGAGTAGGGATGCTTAAAAGGTTTTTGAATGTCTAGATGCTTTGTGTGTGAGATTTTAATATTTACAAAAATGGGAATGTTAAAAAACAGTTTTATTAACACTAATCGCTAAGGTATATTGGTCTTACAGTATCTAGCCTACATCTCATTGATGAATATTTTTCAAGAGAGTCAAAGTCTCAATTGTACCAAGTGGGCCAAAAATACAATGTCATGCATCTGAATCTCACTCCCTGCACAGAATATAATTGACCATGTGTGAGCCCCTGGAAAAATGTGAAATAGACACAAACATGTTCTGGAAGTTTTCTCGCCCCTGCTTTCCCTCATTTTTCACTCCAAACTCTCACTTCAGATGCCTGGTTCCAGAGCCTCCTCTCTTACAGCCAGCCGGTGAGTTTGGATGCATTCTCCTAGGACCTTTCAATTCTTTCTACTAAACCCTAAGAAGTGCTTGCAGGAAAATGACATTGGAGGTCATACTTCTCACCCTGGAGATCCATATGCTCAGGTTATCTACAATCTCAAAATAAATCCTATAGGAGCCTTGGTTCTAGGGGTCCTCCTGTCTCCAGTGGCAAGAAACTTCAAACATTAAAAGAAAGTAAGGTTAACAGGTAAGTTGAGATTAGGTCTTCAGTATATCCACAGAATTTATTGTAGGTAAGTTTAAACATAATCCTTGATGAAAGAACATATTTCCTGCTACTGGTCAAGACCTTAAAGGTTGATTCATTATGGAAATTTTGTGAAAACTTCTGAAAAGCAAAGACTGAAGATGTTCTTTTCTGGATTCTGAAGTACATTAAAAATCTCTTGAAAAATCTTTGAGACGCAAAAGAATGAATCATCTGTGATGGTAACAATGTAGGGAGTTTTTTAGATAAGTAGGGCAAGGAACTTTTTAGCAGGCCGAGGTGAAATTGCAATCTGCCATCCCCTACTTGCCAGTCCACTACCATCCCTTGCTTAACCATCAAGCTGCCACCCTCCTAAAGTGTGAAGTTGATGAGAACTGATGATATCAAATCTAGAGAAATGCACACCGCCCAGGCTCATGGAATAGCTGTGAGCTGACGGGAAAGGCGACTGAAAGAAAAGATGTCACTCTGTAACTGAGGGAAGAGAGTTTCAGATTTTATACTTGGATTTGAGAACCTGGTCTCTTCCCTGCTAAGTTGAATGTATCTCAACTTAAAAGGCATTTCCAAAGATTTATTCCTTCTAGATGACCTAGATGGTATTATGCTAAGTAAAATAAGTTAGACAGAAAAAGACAGATACCATATGATTTCACTTATATAGGGATTCTAAAAAACAAAATAAAAAAAATAAAAAGCAGACACAGACCATAAGTACAAGAACAAAATGATGTTTGCCAGAGGGGTGGCAATGGGGGGTGGGCAAAATATTTGAAGGGGAGTGGGAGGTACAGGCTTCCAGTTATGGAATAAATAAGTCATGGGGATAAAAAGTACAGCATAGGGACTAGAGTCAATAGTATTGTAATAGTTATTATAGCATGGGACGCCTGGGTGGCTCATGCAGTTTAGAGTCTGCATTTGGCTCAGGTCATGATCCCAGGGTCCTGGGATTGAGTCCCACATCAGGCTCCCTGCTCAGTGGGGAGCCTGCTTCTCCCTCTGCCTGCCGTTCCTCCTGCTTGTGCTTTCTGACAAATATATAAATAAAAATCTTTAAAAAAATAAAAAATAGTTATAATAGCATTGTATGGTGACTGCTGATAGCTACACATGTGGTGAGCATAGCACAAGGTATAGACCTGTCACTATGTCATGCACATAAAACTAAGGTGACATTGTGTATGAACTATGTATCAATTTTAAAAAATGAAAAAAGGATTTATTCCTTCCCTTTACCGAAATATATTTTATATTCTAGTTTGTTTTCTATACAAGAATTTTAAAAATATTAATTTGTACATAGGATTATTGCATGAAATTCTAAAGTATATACTTACGCAGGACAATATTGGCAAACATAGTAGTATTTTAGACTTTCTTGGTTGGGACAATAGGCAATTCCACATCCAACGTGGTAAGAAGAGTACCAAACGACCTACATTTCCAAAAAGGAATATATGAGAGTACATTAAAGAAGAGGGAAAATATTGAAAAAAATAGTAACAGCAAATGTAAAACTGAAAAAATGTTACTATTATAGTTTGGAGCCAAGTACCTTTTGAAAACATTTAGTTCAATTATTGAAGAAAATCACAAATTTTAAAGTATTAAATCTTAAAGTACCTTCACTATTTTATCCATTTCTAAGTTTGAAAAAGTACAGAGTATGCTTTCTTACCAAGAGTTTTTCAAGTGATGGGAAAAAATGACAGCTCTAGATGAAGTACCACCCAATGCGAGGACTATTAACATCTATTCAGGCTCTTACTCAAATTGAACATCGGACTTGGCCATAATTTAGAGATGCTTTCATATTAGAGCATTTGTGGTAGAAGTATTTTCATTTGTTTGTCTTACCTGGGTGTAATGTCCAACAACTGCATCAGAACTCTTAGGTCCTACACCATAGACAAAATTATGGTACTCCTCATACCAGTTTTGGATTGCATCTGACCAGGAAGCAGGGTAACTTGACATAAAGAGATTCTCACCACATTTTGTACCTAAATAGAAATAGATCATCCTTGAGGAAGCAATAAAACATGCAATGGCAAAAGAAATCAACTATATGGCTTCACTCTTATGTAGAACATAAGGAATAGCACAGAGAACATTAGGGGAAGGAAGGGAAAACTGAAAGAGGGAAAATCAGAGGGGGAGATGAACCATGAGAGACTATGGACTCTGGGAAACAATCTGAGGGTTTCAGAGGGGAGGGGGGTCAGGGGATGGGGTAGTCTGGTGATGGGTATTAAGGAGGGCACATGTTGCAATGAGCACTGGGTGTTATATGCAAATAATGAATCATGGAACACTACATCAAAAACTAATGATGTCTGTATGTTGACTAACATAACATAAAAAAAAAAGAAATCAACTATACGAACACAAGGATGCTGACCTTCAAACACAGTGCCTATACTTATAACTGTTAATACATAATAAAAGGGCTTCTGTCCTTCTCAGCTCTAAAGCTGAATAGAAGACAGATCTGTCTAGGGACATCAAGGTTGCTTAGTGGGTTAAGAGGCTGACTTTTGATTTCGGCTAGTTCATGGTCTCAGGATCCTGAGATCAAGCCCTGGATCAGGCTCCTCACTCAGAAGGGAGTCTGCTTGAGGATTCTCTCTCTCTCCCTCTGCCCCTCCTCCTGCTCACACTCTATTTCTCTCTCTAAAATAAATAAATCTTTCTTTTAAAGATTTTATTTATTTATTTGTGGGAAAGAGAGCACAAGCAGTGGGAACTGCAGGCAGAGGGAGAAGCAGGCTCCTCGCTGAGCCAGGAGCCAGATGCCAGATTCAATCCCAGGACCCTGGGATCATGACCTGAGCTGAAGGCAGACCCTTAACCAAATGAGCTACCCAGGCATCGCAAAAATAAATAAATCTTAAAAAAAAAAAAAAAAAGACAGATCAGTCTAGGACACGGCGGTCGGCATCAACATGCAAAACTTTGAATAGGTTAAGAAGACGTTATTATTCAAAAATCCTCTGGAGTTTCAGAGATGCATTCTTTTTCAAGCTAAATTCTTCACATTGTAATGACTCCTATGCTCTCAGCTTTGTGCTGTAAATTTGCAAAAGGCAGTGACCAACTTTTATTCTTTTTCTCCTCTTGTCTACCCTCACCAGAGATTTTTCACATATTGGACCCTGTCTAAATGTTTATGATTATGATTTTGTGTGAACTTGGAAAAAGAGTTCTACAGGCAGCCTATAAGAGCCCCAATTAACAGGCAACTGACATCAGGAGGGATGGCAGATTTCAAAGCTTTTGGATTCCCTCTTAATCACTAAATCAGAATATCATAAGACCAAATCTTCCTCCTTTAGAATTAGGCAAGAAGAGCCTTGCCGAAGGTGACATCAGCAAGACGGTGGAGTAGGGAGCCTTGGACTCTCTTTCCCTTAACAAACACGCTGATCCAGCAACAATTTCCAAAAAATTGCCTTGGTGGGAAATCCAAAACTAATTGAAAGTCTCCTAGACCCTGGGAGAATATGAACCCCAACTCACTGAAGTCTGTAGTGAAACTGGGACACCCTCTTGCTAGAATGCTTACCCTCAGCACAGTGCCTGCCATATGATCAGGAAAAGGTCCCCTAGCCCCCAACTTCTCCCAGGGGAAGGAAGGAGTTGGTTCTTGTGTCCAGCATCCCAACCTTCCCTATGGAAACTCCCCAGATGGCTGGCTTCTGTCTTGGTAGTCTTGGAGCTCTGACAGTCAGGCACAGGCTAGCCATCTGTAGGAGAATGGAGATGGTGGCTTGAGCTGGTAGATACCATATCTCCTCCCCTTGGCTCAGCACAGAGCAAGCAAATGAAAAATCTTAGTTCTCAGCTTCCTCCTGGGGAAGCAAAGAGTTGATCAGTGTGTCCAACGCTCCAATTTCTCCAGGGGTCCCTAAAGAACTGACTTCTGTCTTGCCAGTCTTGGAGCTCTGAAGTTTTTCGCAGTGTTGCCCCCTGGGGGAGAGCAGAGATGGTAGTTTGGATTGGTAGGTGCCATGGCTCTTCTCCCCAGCTCAGCACAGAGCAAGCTGACTAACACCACTGCTGCCTGTTTCTCCCTGGAGTGGGACAGTTTTGGTCTGGGTATCAAATGCCACAAATTTTCCAGAGGCTGCCCCAAAGACTGGCTTCTGACTTTCCTCTCTGAGAATGCTAATAAGATCCAGCATAATCTAGCTGCCTGGGGCAAATGAGAATAGATAGAGATTTGGGTTCATAGTTGCCACAGCTTCCCTTCCTAGTTCAGCACAGAGTGAATAGATAAAAAACCCAAGTTTCAGCTGAAAGAGTTGGATGAAATGCCCAAAGATCTATCTTTTTCAGGGGGCTGCCTGAGGAATTGACTATAGATCTTTTTTGATCACAATGAACTTGAATAGACATTTCTCCAAGGAAGATGTACAACTGACCAATGGGTATATAAATGGCTTTGGGTCACATGGACATTTTAACAATATTAATTCTTCTCAATGGGCAAAAAATACTCTCTTCAAAGAGTGGTGATGAGAAAATTGCACAGCCACATGGAGAAGAGTTAATTTAGACCCCTATCTTAAAACACTCACAAAAATTAACTCAAAACAGATTAAAGATTTAAACATAAGACCTGAAACCGACAACTTCCTAGAAGAAAACATACAGAAAAACCTCTTTGACATTGGTCTTAGCAATTCTTTCCTGGATAGGACACTAAAAGTATAAGCAACAAAAGCAAAAATAAATAAGTGGGACTGAACAAAACTAAAAAGTTTCTCCACAACAAAAGAAACAATCAACAAAGTGAAAAGGCAACTTATGGAATGGGTGAAAACATTTGCATAGCTTATAATTGATAAGGAGTTAATTTTCAAAGTATATAAAGAACTCATATAACCCAATAGCAAAAATTATCCCTATTTAAAAATGGGCAGATTTGGTTTTGTTTTGTTTTTTCTGAATATTTTTTATTTACCACTTTTTATTTAGCATTTTAATTTATTTTATTTTATTTTATTAATTCCAATACAGTTAACATACAGTGTTATATTAGTTTCAGGTGTACAATATAGTGATTCAACAATTTTATATATCACTCTGTGCTCATCACAAGTGCACTCCTTAATCCCCATCACCTATTTCACCCATCCTCCCACCCACCTCCCCTCTGGTAATCATCAGTTTGTTCTCTATGTTGAGTAATTTTCTTGGTTTGTCTCTCTCTCTTTCTTTTCTCTCATTTGTTTTGTTTCTCAAATTCCACATATGAGTGAAATCATATAAAATTTGTTTTTCTCTGACTTATTTTACCTAGCCTTATACTCTCTAGCTCCATCCATGTGGTTCCAAATGACAAAATTTCCTTTTTTATGGCTGAATAATATTGCATCATATATATATATATATGCGTATGTGTATACACATCTCTATCCATTCATTTATCAGTGGACACTTGGGCTGCTTCCATAATTTGGCTATTATAAATAATGCTGTTGTAAACATAGAGGTGCATGTATCCCTTTGAATTAGTGTTTGTGTAGTTTTGGGGTTAACAGCCAGTAGCATAATTACTGGATTGCAAGATAGTTCTATTTTTAACTTTTTCAAGGACCTCTGTACTGTCTTCCACAGTGGTAGCATCAGTTTGGATTCCCACGAAGAGTGCATGAGGGTTCCTTTTTCTCCACATCCTCTCCAACAGTTGTTGTTTATTGTTTTTTTTTTTTTTTTAATTTTAGCCATGCTGATAAGTGTGAGGTGATACCTCACTGTAGTTTTGATTTGCATTTCCCTGATGATGGCTGATTTTGAACATCTTTTCATGTCAGTGCTGGCCACCTGTAGGTCTTCTTTGTAAAAATACCTGTTCATCTCTTCTGCTCAAAAAATGGGCAGAAGATTTGAACAGGCATTTTTCCAAAGAAGACATACAGATGACCAACAGGTATGTGAAAAGAAGCTCGACATTACTAATCATCAGAGAAATGTACATTAAAATCACAATGAGATATCACCTTACATCTGTTTTGATGTCTATTACCAAAAAGAAAAAAAAAGACAACAAGTAATGGTGAGGATGTAGAGAAATCGGAATCATGTACACTGTTGGTGAGAATGAAAAAATAGTGTAGCTGCTGTGGAAAACAGTATGGAGGTTCCTCAAAAAATTGAAAGTAGAGCTACAAAATGATCCAGCAATACCACTTCTGAGTATTTATCCAAAAGAATTGAAATCAGCATCTTGAAGAGATATTAGTACACTCATGTTCGTTGCAGCACTAGTCATAATAGGCAACATTTGGAAACAACCTAAATGTTCATGGACAGGTGAACGGATGACAAGATGACATATATATATATATATATATATATATGATGAATATCATTCATCTTTAAAAAAAGAAGGAAGTTTTGCAACATGTGATAACATGGGTGAAACTTGAGGACATGATGCTAAGCAAAATATACCAGTCACAGAAAGACTACTAAACGAGTCCATTTATGTGAAATATCTAAAAGAATCAAATTCACAGAATCAAAGAGTGCAATGGTGGCGGCTGGGGATGAGGGAAAGGAGAAATGGGGACTTACTAATCAATGAATTTCAGGTAAGCAAGGTGAATAAGTTCTAGATATCTGCTATACAACATGTACATGTAGTCAACAATATTGTATAATATATTTAAAAATTGGTCAAGAGTGTAGGTCTCATGTTAAGTATTCTTACTACAATAAAATTTTTTAAAAAGCATTGTTGTTACAATAAAATTAATTAAAAAATAAGAATAAAAAATAAAAAATAATAAAAAAATGAAAACATTAATAAATGTCTTGCAGCCCAGAAACATTTGCCTATCTTTTCAGCTCTCACATAATATTTGCATTTTGGTGGCTTGAAATATTATGTCTACATGCTGCTTCAAGAGAATATAAAATATTCTTGTATATCTTCTTTAATATGGAAGGAAAGAAACTCAGAATCTAACATAATTTGATCTTAAGACCATTTGTTTTAATCTTCTACTGAATGCAGTTATCTCTCTTCATAATTTCATTATAATGTTAATATCAACAATATAAATAATAATTCTACTGAAATTATAGGTAATTATTCACTACTTTCAAATTGAGTTTGCCTTTCATGCTTGATAATGTAAATAAATATTTTATGTAAAGTTTATGCATAAAAGTTCTCTCTCATAATTTTTATAATTCTTGAAACTTTTATAGTTTTTTGCATGTGATATATTATTCTATGCTTTATAGGTACACAGTCTATGCAAACTACTTGACTATTTATTATCAAAAAGTAAAAACTGAGTGAACATACACAAAATATTCATGATGATATTAAAAGTTTAAGTATTTTTACAGCAAAATTCAGGAACTATTCACATAATTCAGTATATTTATAAACATAAAAAAAGAGATATTTAAACACCAAACAGCAGCACAATATAGAAAAAGGGCAGTGGATTAGGAATCAATAAGCCTGTCTTTCTCTGACTGGCTTATTTCACTAAGTATAATACCCTCTAGTTCCATCCATATCATTGCAAATGGCAAGATTTCATTCTTTTTGATGGCTGAGTAATATTCCTATATACATATTCTATATATTCTATATATCTATATATCATATATATATATATATATATCACTCATATGTGGAATTTAAGAAACAAAACAGATACACATAAGGGAAAGGAAGGAAAATAACAAGATGAAAACACAGAGGGAAGCAAACCATAAGAGACTCTTAACTCTAGGAAACAAACTCAGGGTTGCTGGAGGGAAGGTCGTGGGGGGATGGGGTAACTGGGTGATGGACATTAAGGAGGGCACATGATATAATGAACACTGGGTATTGTATGCAACTGATGAATCACTGAATTCCACCTCTGAAACTAATAATATAGTATATATTAATTAAATTGAACTTAAATAAAAGATTAAAAAAATAAATCAATAAGCCTGGTTAACTTTCCAGTACATGACACAACTTCAGGATGTGCTCCTAGGTCATTTCACCCATGTCCCTAATCTTTGAAGCTGGAGAAATGATGATACATGACGTGTTGACTCATGAGCTGGTTGAGAGGAACAAATGAAGTATTGCTTCAGAAATTATTTGCATAACATAAACAGTCAACAAGCACGAAATGATACTTATAATTCTCTCTCCTTCTACAGATAGCTTGATTTTAAATAGAGCAGTATAAGCAACATTTATTCATTAAGTCTTCTAAAACATCCCAGAATGTTCCATTCTATTTGATTTTTCCAATATTATTTTATTTGTTCATTTATTCAAAAAATACTCATTTACGTACTGGTTTTTCGGTCCTCTGGCATGCTGTGTTCTAAAGTGCACTTGTTTGCCCACTTTTGGGCATTTGCTGCTGCTTCTCGGTTCCATTCCTAAATGTCACAAGAAAAAAAAATGCACTTAAAGATTCAACTCCAGTGAAACATATACTTTATAATCTGATTGGTAGGTTGATTCGCACTACTTTAAAATTTCTATAGATATATTCATTGTCATTGGTATGATAAGATCTTTTGTTAGGGGTGTGTGTGTGTGTGTGTGTTTATCTGCTCCAGTGCCAATTTCCACATGAAGAGAAGTTCATAAATGATGTGTCTACTGACAGAAATATCCAATACAGTATCTGACAATTTATGATAACACAGGAGCCACACCTAGGATTTTTAGTAATAGTGCTAGTCTAAGCACTCATCAATATGCGAAGTCTTTAAATTATATTTCAATGGTAATAAACTAGCCTAGTTTATTCCCAGTTCCACTTGTAGCCCACTGCACTCAGATGGGAGATATCTAGCATTTATGGATTGTGTCTTGGAAAGTGAACTATTATTAACCCTAAATGGCACTGATTTTGAAGGAAAGTGGACTCCTTTATTTTAGACTAGGGCAGATAGTGAACAAAAAGTGCAATGGCTTCACATTTGATGTCTGAAGATTTGGCTTCTAATTATGCCTTCCCGACTTAATAGCCCCGCACCCTTGCTAGATTATTTAACCATTATAAAGGAAAATTAATTTTTGCCCTGCCCATAATACAGCTCAAATGAAATAGCAGAATGGAAGCAAAACAAAGTTCTTAAGAGATGCCAGTTACCAGCTCCCTGCTCTTATCACTGCTGATTCACACCATTAGCCTTTATCACTACCTCTTACCATCTTTAGCATGTTGCTGGCAGGTGGAGAGACTGATTTCCTTAGTTCATTGTGTTTATTTACAATCTCTTTTTGGACTTGCTTTCGAGTGGTTAGCAAAGCAGTAAAGGATGGATCCTAAAGGGAGATAAAATTAGGGTTATCTTCTTAACATTTGTTAAAATTGCATTTAAGAGTGAATAAACGGTCGAGGGAACAAAGATCATTTTAAAGAGCATTCAGTTCAAATCAATATTAGTTGTTAAGCATTGCCAATGAACCTGAGCCAAAGCTATGACAGATAGGAAAGAAGTAATTTGAAGCTTTGAGAAGGAGGATGAAATTCATGGCATGACAAATTAAAATCTCCTCTGAGGCCACAGATGCCAATTTCTAGTTTCAAGGGAATTCTTACTGTGCCTTTTCTAGCCATATGAGTGATAATATTTTATAACCATAAAGGTACACAATAGAAACATTAAGACATATTCATTCACATTCGATCAGGCTGCAGCAGGTGGGATGAGAGTAGACCTCAAGATTCATCCTAGACTTTAAGGAAAGTTTGACCTGATATGGTCTGTATTTAGAGAAATAATGTATTTAAAATGTATCTAGGGAAGGGATGTTCAGGTTCAAAGTGCTTTCAGTGCTAATAAAATTATTCTTCCTATTATGATAGATATTATGATCTATTTTATTATATGATCTGATTTCATGGCATCACTCAAAAGGTACTTTTGCAATATTAAAAAATTTCCAAGGCCATTTAGAGGGAACAAAATCATCCAGTTAATGGGCCATTGCTGACTCTGTTCCTTTTTAGTAACAGAATAAAGTATTAAATCAGCTGCTGAAATTTTTGGTATATTTTATCATTGTGTGTGTGGCAGGGAGGAGATGTCTATCCTGGAGGTAGAGTAGGGTGTGTGAATTGTTCTCACAAGGTCTGAGATATTTGATGACTTAAAATTACACATGAGTGTTATGTTGTATGAACATGACCAAGAGTTTAAAATCTAAGTCTAAATAGATAGGACTCTTTGTTGATTTTATCTGACACATTGGGGTAAGTTATTCTCTCTTCTCCCAATACTGAAGTTGCTCAAAGCCCTCCAAATAGTGCAAACTTAGGTTTAACCACATTTATTGCCATTATTAATTTATGCATCCATTCTCCTACTTGCTTTATGTTCCTAAGGACAGGAACCAATAACGAATTTCTTTTCTTTTCTTTCTTTTTTTTTTTTTTTAGTGAATTTCATTGTACTCACAGATTTGGCACATTCCCAGCTACTAATGCCTAAGCTAGAAAGGATGCACATGTGAAATATTAGCCGTGGCCCACTTCTGCTGCACACTAAGACATAAAATAACATCCTTGGATATTTCCTATTGACTCTCAAAAACCTGCTTCATAGAATTTCATTTCAAAACACATCAAAATTTGGTCCCTGAGAAAGAAATAATTATTTCCTCCTTCTTATCCTATCTTTTGTAGATACAAGTCCTACTGAAGACATGTCTTTGTTGTTTTTTAATGAGCTTCAAGAAAGCTTTTATTAGGTGACAGGGAATATGAAGAGTGTTGAGCATAAAATGGATCTAATAAGGTATCTATCTATCCTTCAAGAATTTATTTCGATTCTTTCTCCCTCTTCCTCTACCCCTCCCTGTTTGTGCACTGTCACTCTCTCTCTCTCTAAAATGATTAAATCAAATCTTAAAAAAGAAATTTATTTCGGTAAACTATATGACATGAATAATAATTACAATACCACATGATAACTGAAGATAGGTGGATTCTGCTAGATGTATAAAAAACAAGGGATCAATTCTTATTCAGGCTAGGAAAGCTTTGCAAAAGATGGTCTGGATTGAGGTTATAAAGGATGAATAGTGTTTTCTATTGAGAAGGTGCAGAAAAAACCATACCAGGCAGAAGGTATGCAGAAAATCTGATTAGCAAACATTTAGCAGTGCAAAAGAGCAAAATATATCTCTCTTTTAAATAATTTTATAATGAAGACCAGGAGATGGACCAGAGAGATAACTGGGGATTGGAAAGGACCATGAAAAAAAATCTTTAGGGGGCTCCTGCATGGCTCAGTTGGTTAAGCGTCTGCCTTTGTCTCAGGTAATGATCCCGGGGTCCCAAGATTGATCTCCCTTGCAATTGGGCTCCCTGATCAGCGGGGAGTCTGCTTCTCCCTCTGCCTCCCTCCCCCCGCTGGTGCGCTCTCTCTCTCTCTTGCTCTCTCTCTCAAATAAATAAATAAAATTTTAAAAAAATCTTTAGGAAAGAGATCGGGAAGGCAACAAACTTTTTGAATAAGACCCAGGTGATGAATAAATTGTCTTCAGATTGAAAATTAATTATGGTAACATAATGACTATATTTCTGAATGCCACATGAGTTTTGACCTATTGCCTGAACTCTGATCTGTGGAGTCCTAGCTATTCTTGTATGCTCAGAGTTAAAGGAGAATGTGGAAATAGACAGCAATGACCAAACTTCACATTCAGAGTTTTTCTGATCAGAAGATAGACACCTTATATAGACACCTACCCACCAAACATTTAAGAGAATCATTGATCCTGTTCTTAGGATTATTAAAGTAAAGCAGCATATTAGAAATAATTAGAGCATCTTATTCTTTATATATTAATTGTAAGACCATGAAAAAATCCAAATACTTAATCTCTTTACTAAAGTTTCTTTTTTAACTTAAAAAATAGGTATTATTATTCTTACACATTGACTATGAAAATAAATGTGGTGATGTATGTGAAGAAGTTTTGCTAATTTGCGATTATATAAATATATTGCTAATTTTCTGTGAGGATCACATTGTAATGAATTAAATATAAGGAGATCAGTAAAGATCTTTGGACAGGGTGAGTTTCATTAGCTTTTAAACCTGTAGACTATTGCTGTCAATAGAAATATAATGATAGCATCAAAGGTAATTTTAATTTCTGGGTGGCCACTTCGAAAAAGAAAAAATAAACAGATTAAATTGATATTTATAATATATTTATTTATCTAATTGTTTCAAAATACTATGTTTTCATCATGCAGTCAGTATTAAAATTATTAATGAAATATTTTACCTTCCTTTTTTACTAAGTCTTGAATTCTGCTATGTAATTATGCAGATCTCAATTCTGACCATCCATATCTCCAGTGTTCAATACCCTCCTGTGGCTAGAGGCTACAACACCGGTCACCACAGCCTTAGACTTAATTGTGTTAACTACTTGAGCAACCAATGAGTACTTTGTGATGTACCAGACTCTCTACTCCTTTTCACTTTTGAAAATTGATCTAATAGATTTCTGTTTATAAGTTGCTTCAGCTGTTCTGAAAATATTTTCAACCTCCACCATACCTGTCCATTTGCAGGAAAGAATGGAAGCAACACAAGAGCCAGGAACAGCAACTCCAGGAATAAGGCCATTGCTGGGAAAACAAAACAAAGGGAACAAAGACCTACATTGGATTGTTTAGTGTATGAACTTCTGAGGAATACAGGAGGAAAAATAAAACAAAACAATGTAGTGATCTCAGTTGTTCCAAATTCATTAGTAATATAACAAGAGAAGATTTGTTACATGATGCCACTAGAATGATAATGGATTCACCCAGAAGCAACCCTCCAATGGGGACTTAAAGAACAAAAGGAAGTACTTGATTGAAGATTTTGAAGTACACCTATAAATGCTAAGTATATACTACCCATTTTCACTCTAGTTCCACATTCTTGTCCATGTAGCTACTCTCTGGTTCTAGGAATGGGTTCTTCACATTGCCCATTCATAGCTCCCAACTGTTAGTAATACTGGGGTGCTCCTGTATTAGTTTTTGCTGGTTTCCTTAAACCCTTCTTAATCTTTTATAAATACACCCTCATCAAGATCTTTTCAAATTACTAATGATCATTTGCCATTTTTTACCTGCCATGAGTCTGGCTCATATACTTGACATTCCTAGAACCATAGGTAAGTCCACTAAGAAGTAAATGCTTTTCTTTAATACTTTCAACCACTCTTTCAGCTACACCCAGGCAGCCAGTGTCCTCATTCATTCCCATTCAAACCTTGCCCTTTATTACAATGCATTAAATTCCTCCGCCCCTCCCCCACAAAGGCAATATTCTCCTTCTGGTTCTAAAAACAGAAGGTAGATTTCTCACTTTTAAAATTAGATTACCCACCCAATCTGTATCAATACCCTTAATAGGTTCACATCCTTGCCTCACTAATTTAACTTCTTGGAATTCTGAGGAAATAATAATATATACTGGAAAAATTTTAGGCATACATTTTCATTACATTAATATTTATAAGGATAAAAATATTATAATTTATTAATGCTTAATTGTAGGGAGATACAATGTTCAAATAAATTAGAATATATCCTCTTGTTAGAGTGTATTAGACATAGCAATGATGTCTCCAATGGTGTTCTAACAAAAACAATGCTTATGCTTCAAAGTTAAAAACACAGCATATGGGAAATCCTTATCTTCCTTTATGGATGAATGTTTGTGCCCTCCCAAAATTCATATGTTGAAGCCCTAGTCCCCAGTGTGGCTGCATTTGTAATTGGGTTTCTAAGGAAGTAATTAAGATTAAATGAGGTCATAAGAATGAACCCTGATCCAACAGGATTAGTGTACGTATCAGGAGAGACACCAGAGAGTCCTCTCTCTCTCATCTCCATATATACAAGAAGATACCATGTGAGAACACAGTGAGAAGGTAGCTCTCCGCAAGCCAAGAAGAGAAACCTCACCAGAAACTGACCATACTGTCACCTTGGTTTCAGACTTTGAACCTTCAGAACTGTGAGAAAATAAATTTCTGTTGTTCACACCACCCAGTCTGCAGTATTTTGTTACGGCAGCCCAAGCAGCGTCACACACATTCCCAAATTTGGTATTTGAGGGTTAGGTTATTTTTGAATGAACCTGAAGGTCCATAAAATGTGCTAATTTGAAATCTTCTGAAGCTACAGATCTGCATTCAGGTGCACATGTGTGAGCAAGACACTGAGAGATTGGAGCGCCTGGGTGGCTCAGTTGGTTAAGTTTCTGCCTTCCGCTGGGGTCATGATCTGGGGTCCTGAGATTGAGTCCCTGCCATCAGGCTCTCTGCTCAGCAGGGAGTCTGCTACTCCCTCTCACTATTCCTCTGTGAACTCTCTCTCTCTCTTTCAAAAAAAATAAAAAGACACTGAGAGATTGGGTTACCTCTGATTACCATCCAGCATCCATATCTCAATGAGCTTTGCTTTTCTCATGGATATATGACAAAACTATGACATAGGTATTTTAGACCAGTTTTAAGATAAAGTAACAGAAGAAATTTTATTGCATAGTGATACTGACAACCTTGATGTGTAGGGAGATCTGAGAATGCTTACATTATTATTCTCCTAGAGAACAGTAACAGAAGCAGGACCTAGTCCCCTCATCCCCTTCTCTCACAAAACGAACAATCAGACAAAAAGCCAGGCAAAGAACAAATGAGATTAAACAGAAATACAAGAGCATGAGTTTATCTTCATGTGGTGAGACATCCTTTTCTGAATTTTCTAAAATGAATCTGTAGTACTGTAATTACAGTAATCAGAAAAAGAAAAACCCTTTATTGCAAAAAGATTATCAACTCTTGGGAAAGTGCTCTGATTTTGTCAAACCTATTAGTTGTTTTTTTGCAACCTGGTGTAGCCAACAGTTTAGGCATTATGGTGATCATGTAGGAGAAGAACAGAGGCACAGAGGTATTAAGTGACCTCCTGACGGTATCATTGCTAGGTAATGTATGGCTAGGACAGAACCCAAGATTTCTCTTAACCGCAATATCCATTTCCCACTAAACTCTATTATACTTTTTGGGGCATGGGGTTCCAGGTAAGAATGAAAGCATTTAATGAATTTTCTGTCTTGATAAAAAAAGTCATGCATTGCTATAAATTTTTTTGTGGCTGTTAAATTGCTGGTAGGTTACTAAACACATTTGAGAAAATTAGAAAAAAAATTAACACAGTATTAACAATTAAGTCAATCCTTTTCTGTTGTTCCTCAAATATAAAATAAAGCTCATAAAACTTAGAGAGCTCAAATAATATTTTCTTAGGATATCCATCTTGTGTTTAAAATGTTGATATGATAAACTTTATATATGTAACTTTGTTGAAATAATGGAGAATTTTATTGGCATCCTAATGAGTTATTTTTCACAAAATTGACAACATATTCCTCTAAGGGTTCTATAAGGGATACAAATTATACAGGTGTTTCTACAATGTTTTGGAAATTTAAACTCTTCCATATCATTATACTGTCACTTTAACAATAAGAAAAGTTTGATTTTGTTTATATGTAATTTTTACATAGAACAGAGGAAGATGTGGGAGAATAAAATGAAAAACTGAAGACAGAAAAGAAAAAAATATGGAAAGAAAAACTAACTTAATTATATATAAAACAAATACATAAACCTAGTGTCCAAAAAAGCCATTTTTGTTTCTCAGAGATACCTGGGGCCATATTGAGAAAACCTGAACACCTAAACTTGGCACCTGGTATTGTGAGAATGGAAAGAGTGCACTACAAGTGTTAAGAAGCCTGGGCTTTTGTTGTTGTCATTAATTCTGTTTTATTCAGCTTTATCTTTAATGAGATATATGAAATTGAAAATCTTTATCAAGTTAGAGTATGGTGACATAGGATTACTTCATATGGCTCTTGTGAATGAGATAAGTAATGTTAGAGCAATTTGAAAATATGAAAAAAAAATCACCATAAACATACATTAAGACATACTGTCTTAGCATTAACATTACTATTTATATTACCATTTGGGATGCTTGTGCCCTCTGCTGGGAGCATTGCCAGCAGAAATCTCTCAGCTCACAGACACTTCAGTTGATTGGCTGAAGCCTCCCATAGGACTACACCACAGTTCACCTCACCTTGAAGTAATCTTGCTTCTCTCCCCTTCCTTCCTAGGGAATTGAGCTCGTATTCTTCAACTTCTTGTGTCTCAGATTTTGTTACCTGAGGAACACAACCTGGTACATCATCCATTAAATAATCCTTTTTTTTTTTTCCCATAAGTCTAGTCAGGATGGGCTCCTCATTAATAACCTCATTATCCTTTGATAGTATGCCCTTTATGCCTTTGATATTAATTTCTTTACATTTGACCTTTTTTCTGAACTACATTGAGAGTAGCTATGGCTAAAGATGGCTCATTCTGTACTTGCTCAGTGATGGAGCGACAGAAGCTTATGAAGTCTCCAGGGGGCTCTCATTTACACTAGTGTCCTTGGGCATGCACATCTCTCTGTCATGGCCTCAAGTGGTCCTCCTAGAAAATGTGAGAGCCAAAGAGAAAAAAGATCCTCCCTTTTTTGCAAGTCAGTGGCAATCAGGTACTCTTCTTTCCTTTAACAGGCATCCATTAGGTTTTACACACTCTATCCATGATAGCATGCTAGATATTGGTGAACATGGTCAAGTGAACGAGACAGAATTCCCGCCCGCCCTCAGTCTTAGCATATCATTAGGGGAGCCCATCATTCTAGTGCCCACACTGTGAGCTTGTTGGATTTTCCCATGTGTGCAAAAGTAAAATGTGAAGTTTTATTTTCCTTTGCCGTGACCCATTCTGGGACTTTGGAGAAGGACAGGGAAGGACCTAGCATAAAACAAGGCTATTTCAGATACAGTAAATATGATAAAAACCTATTATCAGCTGTAAGACCAGTGTATTTAGTTCTACCTCATGTCTCACCCCCAGGGGACTTCCTAAATAGCAGGTGCAGATAGGATATGTTTTATTTGCACTTGCATTTGTTAGAGTCACAGAGAAAGCATTCGGACAAATTAGGAAAGTAACTGCTTTTTCCTGTCATTTATTTGCATGTAGACAATTTCTAAATGTGTATCGTTACACATCTCCTCTGTGATTTCCTTAGGAACAAACTTAAATTCCTTTTAAATCATTTCTCTAAAAAGAGTTACTTTGCTACATGCATGTCACCACGTCTCTTCTTTTATACTGTTTTTCTGCTCTGGCATTCGTAATTTTCCCTTTTCCAAGAGATCAGTAATTTCTCATAAGTGTGACTAGAGAAAAGTCAAAGGGTTTTCAAAGATTTACAAATCTAAGTGTTGATGTTTTACTGCTAATTATAAACAGAAGAGGAAATTGTGTCTTTCTGAAGCATAAATTTATATGTATAGTTCTTCTTTAATTTTAGGACCACCTTAAGTTTGAAACACTCACTTGGAAAAAAATAAGTTGTTTTCTCTAATGACATCATATCACTGCTTATTAATTAATGAAAAACATATATTCACAAAAATTATACAGGCATACCTTGCCTGATAAGTCTATTTTATGGAAACAAGGATTTTTATGATCAAGTAAATTTTATATCAGGGCTGTAAGAATAATTCAAAATTTTAAAAAAGAATAATTCAAAATTAGAATATTTATTGGTCATATTATTCATCACATTAATGGATAAAGAAAAATCATGTGGCAAAATATGTTGTGAAATTCAACCCCTATTATAGTTAAAAATAAGAAAAAGGAGAGTAGAGATTATTAATTCGATAATGGCAATATAACCAAATATCTCTAGCAAATATAGTTTTTGGAGAAACTCTAGGTGCATTCATTTAATATTGAGAACAAAAAGAGAATGACCAATGTCACTGGTACTGTTCAACATCATATTGGAGAGGTCCTGATCTCTCCAATATGAAGAAAAGAAAAAAATACATATTTGTAAGTCTCATAAAGGAAGAGATAATATTAGTGTTATTTTAAAATGATATGGCCATTTACCTAGAGAATATACCATAAGCAAAAATTTGCAAGATCTGGGGTACCTGGGTGGCTCAGTCGTTAAGCGTCTGCCTTCAGCTCAGGTCATGATCCCAGGATCCTGGGATCGAGCCCCACATCAGGCTCCCTGCTCAGCAGGAAGCCTGCTTCTCCCTCTCCCACTCCCCCTGCTTCTATTCCCTCTCTCGCTGTGTCTCTCTCTCTCTGTCAAATAAATAAATAAATAAATCTTAAAAAAAAAAAGTTTGCAAGATGTAATATCAGTTTATAAAAAATACCATTGCCATATACTAGCAACACTCAACTAGAAAATAAGATTAAAAAGAAAATATAAAACTCACACTGGTACAAAAAATATAGTTTATTTATGAAATAACCAAGAATAAAAAATCTTTTTTTGGAGACAATTTTAAAACCCTAGTAAAGGGCATAAAAGAAGATATACGTAAGTTGAGAGATTTTCATGCTTTTAAATGGTATGTGTTAATACAATAAAGGTATCAATCCTAATTAAATTAATATGAAAATTCTTTATAACTCCAATAAAAATTCTGATTGGCCCATGAATAACTGAATATACCTTTTATGAGAAGGATTAATTTGGGTATCTTTTCATATTAGTTATTAAAATAAGCTTCAAACTTGTGTTGGCAAAATTTGAGTATTATATTAGGAATGGATAAATGGGCCAATGAAGGTAAATAGAAAATTTAATAAGAGACAGACCAAACAAGGTAGCATAAAAAAGCGTTAGAGGAAGAACAGATTGTCTAGTATATAGTTTTGGGAAAATTACCTTGCTATGTGGGGAAAATTAAAACCAGATCCTTCTTAAGCATTACCTATAAAGGTGAATGTAGAGGGATTAAATTTATAAATAAATAAAATGCTTTACATGCAAGTTTTCAGGGCCATATCCCTTTGCCTTTAAGTGAGCCATATAATAATGCCATCATATGGTTATTCTGGGTTTTGTGTGAAGCACTGTGTCACTCTTTACGGGCTCATTAAAACTCTTAACAATTTAGACAGTACATAATATTACTCAATGCCCCACTTTACAGATCTGCAGTCCCAGGATCAGATATTTAATAATGAAATGCCATGTGCTTGCATGCAAAAGAACCCAGGGATAAGCCCAGACAGTTTGGCCTCAATGCCCTAGTTCCTGAAAGGAGGGAATGTAAATGTTTCAAACAATCAGGCCAGAAAAAAATACCATTAAAAGCATCAACACAGGGGCATCTAGATGGCTTAGTCAATTAAGTGTCCTACTCTTGCATTTGGCTGGGGTCATGGTCTCAGGGTAGTGGGATCTAGCCCCCCGGTGTCCAGCTCTACGCTCAGCCCAGAGTCTGCTTGAGAGTGTCTCCCTCTCCCTCTGCCCCTCCTCCCACTCTCAATCAATCAGTCAATCAATCAATAATAAATAAATAAATAAAATCTTTAAAAAATAAAAGCATCAACACACATGTGTATAATGTATGCATTATGGGTACCCACACAGCTATGTATCAATCACTACAGAACAGTATTTGATTCAGTCTTTTCAGACTTTAGATGTCATATTTAATCTTCCTTCTGTTTTCTTTTTATTTCCACATATGATTTCCTGCCCCTTACTTGAATTTACTAAACAGCATTACTGGAATTTTTAGCACAATCTGATTGAGACCTTACTTTAGAGGTCTGACACTCTTCCTCCTAATTTACCTCTTCCTCTTACAAATCTGAGCTCAGTTCAGGGGCACCAACTGACCTTACTACCCAACATTATGGAATAGCTCCTGGCTTTGCAACTTGTCTTTGCTTTCATTTCCTTTGATGCTCCTCCAAAGGGTGAGTCATTCAGGCAGATGTAGCTTTTGGTTTTAACTGGCAGAAGACACAACACCAGATCTTCTCTGGCAACAGTATAAATCCTCCCTAAGCTCCCTGGATGGCATTTAGCCATAAAGAAGAACATTAATAAAATACTTTGAAAGTAAAATCTTCCCTCTGCAGGGTAAATAACTCCTTGTATATTATTAGGTATCACTTCTTATTTGCCAAAAGAAGTTCTTTGTGGCAACTGCTTCCTTATATAAAATATCCTCAGCAGATATTATATTCAAATCTTCATATAAATGTAGCTGCTTGTGTAGATTAACTTTTGATCAGAAAACTTCTAAGTCTTCCGTCTTTTGTCTTATTTTCGAGTTTCATGAGGGAAAATGTATGTTATGCTGATAATTGCTAATGAAATTTTTTTATCTCTAGGTTGGTGTTATAATTTTGTTTTGATAGATTTAAAATTATTAGCAATAGCTTCTGCTCCTTGTTTTAATAATGTCTTTATCAACACATATCTACATATGTGAATATTAGTAAAATTTTTAATATGTGACATATATATCCTTAGTTTTTCATTTTTCTATTAAAGGAAGTTCTAGTATAATTGTTTCCAAGAGTCATAGATATGGAAAATATATTACTTATTTTACAATAAAAAGTAAAAATTAATTTAAATGTTAAATTCGGTAAAAGTGCGTTTGGAATAGTAGAGCTACATGTTACTTTCTTAGCTTAAAAAGAGTATAAAAGTTAAACTCATTACTCTCAATAAAAGTTATTAACAGAGTTTTGAAAATCATAGATATTTTTACAATATATCATTTAACACCAAAAAAGCATAAATATATTTGCATAATAAAATGTTCACTTTTAAAAAATTACATTACTTACTGTTGATTCTCAGAATCAGGTGAAGCATCAGCTTTATCTGTAGGAAGAAGGAAGATGGAGAGAAAGAAGTTTAGAGCAGTATATATGCATTACATTTATTTCCTGTTTTTGGCCAATTATGGTTGTGCAAGTAAATCTAAGTCAACAGGTCTGAAACAGGATTTGTAATACCACTAGTCTCATTGCTGATTGTCTAACTGCAGTTTTGGCAATATCTTGTGATTCTCCACATGGCTTTTTTTTTTTTAAGGTTTTTTTTTTTTTTTCTTTTTGAATGGCTTTTATTCAGCTCAAGTGATGTCCTTAGATGTCACCTTTGCTGTGCATTTATTCTCAAGTGCCCCTTTGGTTCCTAGAAGTGAATTCTCTGTAGACTTTGGCTAGAGGGTATTTAATGTTTCCCAGGGCCAGAGGAAGGCAGGTTGAAGACCCTGTGCAGAGCTTTTTCTCCTATGGAGCTGGGAAAGATGTTTCCTCATTTAAAGCAAATATCTTTCTTCTGGATATTTCTCAGGAAGCAGAATGAGTCCATAAGTTGACACATTATTTATTTGAGTTACAGAGAGAGAGAGAGAGAGCATAAGCGGGGAGGAAAGGGAGAAGCAGGTTCCCCACCAAGCAGGGAGCTCAACCCGGGGCTCAATCCCAGGACCCTGGGATCATGACCTGAGCCAAGGGCAGACGCTTAACCTACTGAGCCACCCAGGTGCCCCCGATTTTACTGTGTTCTAAAGCAAATTACACCTACTTTGGCATCCTTTCAGGGTTGGCCCTGTAACATGAAGCTATGTCAACATTAAACTAACTTTTCACATCTAGATTGTAATTTTCTGATTTGAAAAATTTTAAGGCAGAAAGATTTTATCTCCTTCATATGAAAATTTTAAGGCCTTTAAATTAGACAATGCAATGCATTCGGATTCTAATTGGATAAACTTGCTGCTTTTAAAAAGTGAATTTGGTTGTAAGTATGTGTGTTACACGTAGTCGCTGTGTGGCTGTTCCCACTTTTTGCATCTCCTTAGGAGGGTTTTGCTCCAAAATATTTTTTAGACCTCATTCTTGATTTCCTGATTTTCAGGTTCTGGATTTCTTCTTAACAGATAATATTAAGAGTCCTGACAAAGTAGGCGGTGATGTGAGGGGCGGGGCCCCAGAGGGAATATCAACCAGCCTGTCTTGAGCAATGGCTCAGATCCCGTATTCTGGTTTAGACGGTTAATGGTAAGGCAGGGCTTTTGGACGAGGTATGTACACCAGTGTTCCTCAGTGCCTGGACCTGCCCAGTGGTTCAGCAACGTTCAGGAATATGGTTTTTGAGAAAATCCTCCTTTTCTGCTGCATTCCTGATGGGGAGCTGGTAGCTTCAGGTATTATGTGCAGTTAATGGGACCAATGGAGAAGTTTGCTGTTTGGGCCTAGGGTTTGTTCACTATCAAGACTCACCAAGTAATTTGAGATAAACCACCACCATGGATGTTTGCTGTACTTTGTGGCTTTTATAACCTCTGTCCTATATGTAAGTTGTATGCTCTTAAGTTCAGGTACAACGAGGTCAAGAGTTACTGGAATGTTAAAACAAGGGATTGTTTCAGGGTGACGCATGGTTGAAGCACATCATTGACCATGTTTCCTTCTCTTCCAGGGTCATGATCTGGGCCTTGGGAATCTATCATCTAAATTTTTTCATAGCTTTACTTTCTCCAAAAGTGGATTCTTCTTTAATGAAAGATTCAGGTAGAGTAGAAACTGTCCACGTGGCTCTGTTTGTTTGGGGAGAGTCGTGTTTTTGTATGCTTCACAAGATTGCCCCTTTTCTATAGAAACATCTGAAATCCAAACTTTTGAAACTGTTCTCTCTGTGTTTAAAAAGTACCTAGAACTTTGGCGATAGTCATAAATTTGTGTGTGGAATGGCTCATTAAACCCTCTTAACAACCATATGAGGTGAGTGCTCCTGTTACTTCATTTTACAGATGAGAAACAAAGGCACACAGAGTTATGGGACTTGTCCAAGGTCACGTGGCAGAGGGCGTGGGACCGGGGATGGCATTCTTTCCTAACAGCTGCCTGAGTTCTGTCTACACTTAATCAGTTAGGTCCCCTAACCACAGTAACCAGAGGTTTCAACAGGCAACTCACTGTGACTAACTGAGGCCACTGGGATCCTGTCTGCCAACAGTAGGGCCCTTTTAAGGGTGGCGTTCTTTAATTTCCCAGGATGATGGATTAAAAAATTCCTTGCTCGCACTGTTCCTGGCCATACCTTGGGCCAGTAAGAGGGCCCAAGTTCACATGTGACCCACCAGCCTGGGAGGGGAAAGAGGAAGCTCACAAACCAATGGGGAGTCAGTTATTCCTGCCAGCACGTCTGTTGCCATGCTTAAACCCAGAGTGGTCCCCTGCCCATGGAATCCTCCTCATGATGGGAAAGACACACTTTCTGTGTACAAGATGTTTTCTCAAGACTGTTCAAATTGTGTACATGGCTTTATACAGAATTGCTATTTCAAATTTAGCTATTGTATATTTATTCTTTGGAGCTCTTTTACAATTTATCCACATTTTTCACAATCAATACAGACACTTCTCCAAAGAAGACATACAAATGGCTCACAGACACATGAAAAATGTTCAACATCACTAGCCATCAGGGAAATACAAATAAAAACCACGATGAAATACTTTGACAATTCTTACCCAAAGTATTCTCTTTACAACTTTAGAGTTTTCAAGATTACTTCTCTAAGAGTAAAGCTAAGCTTATTTTTGTGAACTATAGAGATCTAAAATAAGTAGTAATCTGTTGGACCTTATTTTGGAGACTATTTTGGTCTTTTATCTTTGTAAATGGAAATACATAGGGCCTTTCATAACATAATGACAAAAGACCCCATAACATCAGTATTTTTAAGTTCCAAGTTCTTATGGTATTAATTTTTTACTTTCTGTTTGTATAAAATTCAGTATATAACAATGACCTACATTACATACTAAATTATCATCATTTGGTTCTGTTCATCTATGGAGGGCTTTACTTAATTGTTCCAGGCTTATTTCTTTTCTTTTTTTTTTTAATTTTTTATTGTTATGTTAATCACCATACATTACATCATTAGTTTTTGATGTAGTGTTCCATGATTCATTGTTTGTGTATAACACCCAGGACTCCATGCAGAGGGTGCCTTCTTTAATACCCATCACCAGGCTAACCCATCCTCCCAGTCCCCTCCCCTCTAGAACCCTCAGTTTGTTTTTCAGAGTCCATCATCTCTCATAGTTCATCTCCCCCTCCAATTGCCCCCCTTCATTCTTCCCCTCCTGCTATCTTCCTCTTCTTCTTTTTTTTTTTTTTAACATATATTGTATTATTTGTTTCAGAGGACAGATCTGTGATTCAACAGTCTTGCACAATTCACAGCACTCACCATAGCACATACCCTCCCCAATGTCTATCACCCAGCCACCTCATCCCTCCCACTCCCCATCCACTCCAGCAACCCTCAGTTTGTTTCCTGAGATTAAGAATTCCTCACATTAGTGAGGTCATATGATATATATCTTTCTCTGATTGACTTATTTCACTCAGCATAACACCCTCCAGTTCCATCCACGTCATTGCAAATGGCAAGATCTCATTCCTTTTGATGGCTGCATAATATTCCATTGTATATATATACCACATCTTCTTTATCCATTCATCTGTTGATGGACATCTTGGCTCTCTTCACAGTTTGGCTATTGTGGACATTGCTGCTATAAACATTGGGGTGCATGTACCCCTTCGGATCCCTACATTTGTATCTTTGGGGTAAATACCCAGTAGTGCAATTGCTGGATTGTATGGTAGCTTTATTTTCAACTTTTTGAGGAATCTCCATACTGTTTTCCAGAGTGGTATAGGGATAGAGGGTATATACCTCAATATCATAAAATCCATCTATGAAAAACCCACAGTGAATATCATTCTCAATGGGGAAAAATGGAGAACTTTCCTCCTAAGGTCAGGAACATAGCAGGGATGTCCACTATCACCACTGCTATTCAACATAGTATTAGAAGTCCTAGCCACAGGAATCAGACAACAAAAAGAAATAAAAGGCATACGAATTGGCAAAGAAGAAGTCAAACTCTCACTGTCTGCAGATGATATGATACTTTATGTGGAAAACCCAAAAGACTCCACCCCAAAACTGCTAGAACTCATACAGGAATTCAGTAAAGTGGCAGCATACAAAATCAATGCACAGAAATCAGTGGCATTCCTATACACCAACAACAAGACAGAAGAAAGAGAAATTAAGGAGTCAATCCCATTGACAATTGCACCCGAAACCATAAGATACCTAGGAATAAATCTAACCAAAGAGGCAAAGAATCTGGGCTCAGGAAACTATAAAATACTCATGAAAGAAATTGAGGAAGACACAAAGAAATGGAAAAATGTTCCATGCTCATGGATTGGAAGAACAAATATTGTGAAGATGTCAATGCTACCTAGAGCAATCTACACATTCAATGCAATCCCCATCAAAATACCATCCACTTTTTTCAAAGAAATGGAACAAATAATCCTAAAATTTGTATGGAACCAGAAAAGACCCCGAATAGCCAGAGGAATGTTGAAAAAGAAAAGCAAAGCTGCGGCATCACAATTCCGGACTTCCAGCTCTATTACAAAGCTGTCATCATCAAGACAGTATGGTACCAGCACAAAAACAGACACATAGATCAATGGAACAGACTAGAGAGCCCAGAAATGGACCCGCAACTCTATGGTCAACTCATCTTGACAAAGCAGGAAAGAATGTCCAATGGAAAAAAGACAGTCTCCTCAACAAATGGTGTTGGGAAAATTGGACAGGCACATGCAGAAGAATGAAACTGGACCATTTCCTTACACCACACACAAAAATAAACTCCAGATCGTTGAAAGACCTCAATGTGAGACAGGAGTCCATCAAAATCCTAAAGGAGAACACAGGCAGCAACCTCTTCGACCTCAGCCACAGCAACTTCTTCCTAGAAACATCACCAAAGGCAAGGGAAGCAAGGGCAAAAATGAACTATTGGGACTTCATCAAGATAAAAAGCTTTTGCACAGCAAAAGAAACAGTCCACAAAACCAAAAGACAACCGACAGAATGGGAGAAGATATTTGCAAATGACACATCAGATAAAGGGCTAGTATCCAAAATCTATAAAGAACTTCTTAAGCTCAACACCCAAAGAACAAATGATCCAATCAAGAAATGGGCAGAAGACATGAACAGCCACTTTTCCAAAGAAGACATCCAAATGGCCAACAGACACATGAAAATGTGCTCAACATCGCTCGGCATTGGGGAAATCCAAATCAAAACCTCAATGAGATATCCCCTCACACCAGTCAGAATGGCTAAAATTAACAAGTCAGGAAACGACAGATGTTGGCGGGGATGAGGAGAAAGGGGAACCCTCCTACATTGTTGGTGGGAATGCAAGCTGGTTCCAGGCTTATTTCTATATCTCAAAAATGAAGAGAGTCAGACTAATAATTTCCGTTTTTCTCTACCTCCAAAATGTCATGATTCCAAATACCGAGTTTTTATAAATGAGGAAGTATGAATTAATAAATCACATAACACATACCTAGCATTGGCAGGCATTTCTGGGTGCTCATGTTAGTATGTAGATTGCACAATGTGGTGAGTAATTCAGTAATTTCTGTTCATTTTCATGTGTATGCTAGCTTTATGAGTAATGTGGTTAAAATGTACTAGAACTGACTAGTGCCTGCTCAATAGATATATCATTTAATTACAGTTCATCAGTAAGTTACATAATTGAACATTACTCTAGATGTTCTTTATAAGAGAACTTAGAACTCAAGATAGATTGTACCATAAAATAAAATAAATTCAAATATAAAATAAAATAAAAATCAAACACTGCTAACCATTCGGCTGCCATGTGTCCAGTTAGTTCTTAAAATGTATTTTATTTTAAGTAAATGTGAGGTGAAGTGAGAGCTCTCAAGAAGCTGAATCAGCCACGTGGATAAAATCACCTTGGAAACAAGATCTGTGCAGCCATTTTCTGTGGAAGAATGTTTCATGGGCAAGACCAGATCCAGAAACACCCAGAGCCCATTGTCCTCTGCACTTAATGGTATATAATATTGTTAAGAGCTTGGGATTTATGATCTGATGGACAGGGGTTATATTTCCAAACCAGTGTGCATTGAGAAATTATTTTTCACATCCCAAAATGGGAATAGTATTATTGTTTTATTTAATTGTGAGAAAATGAGAAAATATGTTTAAGTTGCCTGCTAGGTAGTAAGAATTTCTAAAGTGTTAGTTCCCTCCCATTTTATGTGTATTTTTCTCTCTGTGTCTGGAGAAACCTGCCCCTAACACTTGTAAGCTATGGGATTGTACTTGAAGTTTGTGAGAGATGGTTTGATTTATGAAGGTATAGGTAGTTATGTGAGAAATTACCATAAGAATTGGATAGAAAATGGCATAAAAAGGGAAAATATATTTTTGACTCATAATTAACACTTGATAGATTTCCTCTAACTTTATATTCATTGTTATGACTACATGATCATAAGTGCACCATGATATATATATATGCATCTGATATGCTTATCAAGTATTAGAACCCTTATTATTAAGTTAAACAAATATTTTGTAAAATGTGGTTACTTTGGGTCACAAAATACCATACACATATTGGATTGACAGTTTGACCTTAATCTCCCAAAATGGTTGCTTGCAACCACCTTTGTTCCCTCATCTGCCATGATTAGTTTGTCTTTTTCTGTACTGACATCCACCATTGTCATTGTTGGTCCTTTATGACCCATGCCTCCCAACTTTATCAGTGAGTACCTTTCATCTTGTTCTTATTTGCATATCCAAACTTTATTTTAAAAGGGCAAGTTATTTGCTCCTGTGTCTAGATTTTAAATCCATCCCAACAATTTTACTGGAACATGTGATGGAGTATCTCAGTGACCATTGTTATTAAACACTACATCCTATTTAGAGAATGTTGCATTTCTTACTTCTAATCTTCTATTCTTGGGTTTTACCCAGTCTACTCTACCTGGATTGGCTGTAACATAAAATAAATAAAGCAGAGCTTCCCTCCTTCCCTGACCAGCCCTCCTCTCATCTTAGACACAATAATGACTGTATACTGCCTTCTTGTCATTTCTGTGCTGACCGCTGAAACTAACTAGTCACCGCCAAGATGGGTAGGATTCCTGCCTGAAAGCTGACCTCCCCTGGCCCAAATCTCTATGACTTTCACTTCCCTGTAACCACCTACCTAGAGCTTACTGGCTAAAAGCAGAATCTTTGGAAACTCTCAACTTAAGGAAATCCTCTCCAAACCTCAGTTTTTCTCTTCTGCAAAATGTAGGTTTTCATATGATAGGTTGCTTTGATGATTAAAAAGTGTATTGTACATAAAACTTTTAAGATGATACTTGGCATAGGATACTTAACAAATAAAACGAACATTTTTATTATCTCCTCTTAAGCCTGCTATTTGCTGAACACATAAAATATTTCCATTAATGCATTTCATTTGGCTGAATGGTTAATTCAGGGGTATTTATAAGATCAATTTCTTCTTTTAGATGTCGTAGGAAAGAATCAGTATAATTTAGTCAGAAGTTCAAGTGTTTAAGGCCCAATTCTATTAGAGACCATCAGGGTGACCGTAGGAAAATGAATGATCATCTCTTGTGTCTTTGCCAAGAAACTGAGGGCCGTAGACGTAGGTGCATTTTAAAATCAGCATTCTCTCATAAATAAAGACATGTTGCAAATAATCATCTGTAGTGACTCTTTCCTTTGTCTTAGAAGATGTTGAGGAAGATAAATAAACAAACTGAATACCAGGGAAGGTTATGCTGGTGTACAGGAAGACTAAGAAAGTGAGGAGGGAAAGGAAAATAGCTTGTTCATCCTCTATCCTCTTCACTAGTATATATGGGCTCCCCATTGCTGAGTGCATACTTCTTTTCATAAAAATTCATAGGTCATAGCAATCAAACAATTTATAAAGATTTTCATGATTATACATTCTTAATTCCATAGTAAACTTTTTTGTATTTTGAGATTTCAGAAGTGCTCAGAAAAGCTAACTGGGCCTCTATAGCATCTAATATATTAACTTATTGATGCTTGACATTCCTTATATATATATATATATTTTGACTAGTTAAGTCACTTACCTATGAATAGTATTCCTAATTTCACAGGTTATCACACTAAGGAAAAAGATGTGTGAAAGTAGGCATTTCCTAAAACTATAATTTCAAATCAGGAAAGGTAGGTACCACTGGGCAGTGTTACACAATAAAAAACTATTCCATCAGAGTAAAAATTACAGATAATTAATGTTTCCCTAAAAGGAGAAAGGCAAACCCTACAGAGAGTAATCTTATCTGCAGGTGATTCTTTTTATTTACATTAAAATGCGTGCAATCTTGACACGACAGTGTTTGCTCTTTCAGCTACTTCTGCCTGAAAGCCCCCACATTTATGCCCATCTTATCCTTAGATGCAGTTAAATCCAAGTCATTCTAAGTGGAGTGCTAGGTTAGGATAGAGAGCTTTAGACTGCAGTAACAGTTCCCAGGGGCCTCTGGAACATTTCTGAAAATTCAGACACTGCCCCAGTGCCATTAAAGCCTCCTCCATCATTTCAGTCAAGGACAGTCAACGTTCTGCTTTTTCCCTGCCTGGGTCCTTTGGCTATGATGCATGTCACTTCGTTACATTTCCTGAGGAAGAGTGGTCATGTTCAGAATGTGCTCAGGTGACCTGACATCTTGTGTTCTTTCCAATGGTCCCAGTCCATTTAGTCACCACAGGTAGTGGTGCAGGACAATGAACAGTCATAGCCATGTGGATTTCTATGACAACTACATGAAAGTAATTTCAAATAATTTCCTAAAGGGAATTTTTTTTTCTAGCCCGTTTCTACAAATCGACTAAAAAAAAATGTGCATGTGGAATTGTCTGCAATTCACACGTTGTCTATTAAATCTCTTCATTTCCTAGAGTTTCCCCCACTCTATATTGTCATTTTTTCTGTTGTCCTCATTTATCTTCCCAAGCTATAAGAAGAGAATGATTACAATGTCCTTGAGGGTTTCTATGTGGCATGACATGGTTGGTCGGTCATAGTCGTTTCCCCAGGGACACTTCAATTCTAGGTTATTTTGCTCAATACACACACATATACTTAAGCAATAAAAGCAATAAATGATTTAGTGAGCACCTATTGTAGGTGCAATTTATTCTGTTTTCTGTGGGGTGAAAGAGAAGAGATAGTAGACAATCCATTTGGACATATTCATACAGTATTCCTAATGATATAATCAAAATTAACAAGGGCACTTGATTTTTTTTTTTAAAAAGCTTATGGATTTGTGTATTGTTTTATGTTTGGTTTTGCTTTATTTCATCCTCAGAATATAGAATCAGAATCTCTGGAAGTGGAGCTCAGATTTCAGCATTTTTGATAAGCTTCCTAAGTGATTCTTACATTTGGGGAACTCTTTTAAAAGCCATACATATGGGGAGTCACTTGAAAAGTTTTCTAAAGCTGGTTAAAATGGCCATCTAACTTATGATACTTTGAAGCTGAAAGAAGACACTATTAAAAATTATTGTTCGGGGTAACCTATCTAATCAGGGACTTCCTAGACCAAGAAGTATTATTCTTCTAGTAAGAGCTGAATACTAAGGCACATGTTTTGAATATAAAATCCAGGTCAGACTAAAAATTTTGCAATGTATCCTGGTCTGTTGGCTCCATATTATCCTGATTCATATCTAATTAGAACAGCAGATTATCTCTCCAAGTTATTGCTACTCCCAGCTCATCTATTACATTCCCAGAACCACTGTCCTAGATTGAGTCCTCATTTAGCTTCTAGATCATGGTGTTGGCTTTATAATGGCTCTTGCTTTCCATGTTTGTCTTTCTTCCATTCTTTCTTCCCATCTGATATCACAGTAATGATGCATAAATGATCATTTTATTATCATGCTTGAAATGTGTTCATGTTTCTATACGATTTAAACTATAATAATAAACAGAATAAACAATAAAATACATGCCATAATAATATTGACATGAACAAAAAGTTACATAGGGGTAAACGGAACACTTATTTAGCCATTGTAAACCAATACTTAAAAATACCAGTTAGCAAATTGCCACTTCTCTTACCCTTTCAAGTGCTCCTTGCCCCACTGCAGAACTTCCTTAGCCTCTGCCTTCAGAGCCCATACAGACATTCCCATAATCTGGTGATAAACAAGGCTAGGCCTGGCATGACAATGTCCTCCTGCACCCAGCTCCCCTGCTATGGCTTCAAAGAGTTCTAATAGGTCAGTGACTGTGTGGTACACTTAGAATAATCTCCTTTTCATGGTATACAATTCTTCATGATTTGGCTCCTTCATACCTCATGTGCTCCATGGTCCAACTTCTCCCACTCTGCTTCACTGTTCTGAAAAACCACATCTTCTCCCATGTCCTCATACTTGTGCACCTGCTTTCTGGACCACTCTCTTTCCCTACCTTCCTTCTCCTCAAACTCTTATTTATTGTTTGTGTCCCAGCTTAATTTTTTTTTTTTCATGATGGTCTTCCTTAGGTCCTGTAGGCATATTTGAATATGTTTCCCAAGCTCACATCTTATTTTGTACATATTGCTAACGCAATAGTTTTTAAATGTGGCTTTTTAAATACATGCTCATTTCCCTTCTAAACAGTAATAATCTTCACCCTTGGATTTTCAAATATATTTATCCCCAGTTCTTAGCACTTTTCCTTCATGTAGTATATGTCAACATATATTGACATATAACAAATAAAGAATTAATAAATCAAGAATGCTTACTAGAAAGAATACATAAATTTTTAAAAGTTGGTTAAGATTAGTCAGTGAGGTCTTCATGAATGTGATGCAGTTGAGCTGAAGTTTGAAGGAGTAAGGGACATGGTGGGTTGGAGATGAGGGTGATTCACATTCCTGGTGAGGCCACCAACAAAAGCAAAGCACAGGAAGAGAACTGAGGACATATGTGAGTAGAGAATGGCAACACTGGGTTAATAAGCAAATGATAGAGAAGGAAGAGAATTATCTCAACACATCATACACCAGTTTGAGGAGTTTAGAGCCATACTACTGGAACCAGTAAATCCAAAGCTTTATTTCCTCACTATAGACTTGAGTTTGTAACAATTGGAAGTTTGTTCTTCCCTGGGGCTTGGTTCCAACTCCATACAATGTCATCATCTGTGTCCCAGAAGGATGCAAATCCGTGTTAAGTATTAACTAAACTTTCTGTGCATGTACTTTCCCTGAACTCATTATGTTCACTCAAAGGTCAACTGATGGCTGCTTGAGCCTGCTGGTTCATTGTTCCTTAAGCAAATGGTCCTTTGTCAAATATTAATCCCTCTAAATTAAGGCCCAAGAAATAAAGAAATCCATTTAGTGATTTATGTGGATTTGCTACACCTGGCATAGTTCCTTGCTCTTTGCCATGTGACCTTTTTATGGTAGTTTTAAAAATTCACTTGTGTTTAAAGATCACCTATGACTCAATAGAATCCAATTCTTATGATTGTGAAACCATATTTCTTGCCTCTCATTCAGGAAAACACCCCATCTGCCTTTAATATGAAGCTTATAGAATAATTGCAATTGTCTGTATTATTATTTCTACCTTTCTAGGGTTAGTAATTGTCTCTAGAATAATCAGAGTGAAAGCAATCCAGTGTTGATCAGGTTAAATAAATTCTAGCCCAAGATTTTATTATTTCTCCCATGTTATACAAAATTGTAATGACCTATACTCATTTCATTTCATCTTAAGCAAAAATAGAAGTTTTTAGGACAATGGGATCCTAGACTGGGATTAGAAAACAAATTATAATTATAGGTTTATCATATGAATAATTAATGCTAATCCCTTTGAGTGGATTCAGATTATGTTATTTACTCAACTGATATTGTCCTAGACAAATTTCCTTCTTACCTGGGGTAAGGACACTTCTGTTCTGCCTGCTGGACAAGTTTTTAGATATAACTACCACATGCTGTTCTCCAGTTTTCTAAATTTCCCTCTGTCTTGGGTTGGGCCTCCAGCTATTCTTGGTTATTTATCCATGTGTTTTTACTGCTTGAGGGATACCACCTCCATCCCCACCCCAGCCTAGGAAAATATTTGAGTAGGACACTACTTTTCTACCCATGGTTCTCAAGATTAGTTCTGAGCTAGCTTTTAACTCACCCATTGCTCCTCTTCATTTTATTGCCTAACCTGATTTTTTAAAGACTTTCCCTCCATTAGCCCCAAACTCGGAAGGCTTCTCTTCTACTAATAGCACATTGTGCTTCCAATGAAAATCACACTCCCTCTCCCTGATGATGCTCCAGCCACATGAGACTTCCTAACACTTTGGGATGAAAGCTCATTTCCACGATAGACACTTCTGGGCTCTCTGCATGGATTTCTCTAGCCTGGACCTACACCTTAGTCATAGCTTCATGACAACCTGCCTCATGTCCTTCAGCTTTTAGCTCAAATACTAGTTTTTTAGAAAGGCCTTTCCTGACTCCTCTAGACTGTTCCACACATATAAGCTCAATACAAATTTGTTGGATGAGTGACTGGACAAATCTGATATTATAAATGTCATATTTGAGAAAATGAAAAGATGTTGAAAGTACTGGAAATGTATGGATGAGATGAGAAGGCCAGAAATAGATACTGATTTTCCACATTTGTTTCTCACTTTACAGTTCACAAAGCACCTCACATACATCATCTGAATTTTTGAACCTCCATGATGGAAAAGTGTTGCTGTCTCCATTTCATAAGAATGAGTTTTAGAAAAGTAAAATAAAATCTTAATATCATCTACTAATAAATAGAAGTTGGAAGTTAAACTATACTCTCATCCCCAAATTTAATGCTTTGTCTTCTGTGACATGTTGGAATCCCCTGACTTAAATTGTGAGATTTGTAGGTGAAATATCAGCAAGATTAGGTGAATGGCAACTATCACAAGTTGCACACTTTCATGGGTAAATATTCAAATACCTTTCCTGCTGAAGAACACCTTATATTCAACCCTCTGTGAAGCTCTGGTGTAACATCTTCTCAGTTCTACCACCAACTGCTAACTCCATGCTTTAGTTTTCTTTCTATATAACTGGGGTTAATTATGTACATATTTCATGGGGTAGTTGTGAGAATTAAATCTTTTTCAGAACATCGCTTAAAACATGAAAACTCCTATTATGATTATTGTCATCATTGTTATGAGTACAATTTTATATGTTTAATAAAGACTTTCCTTCTTCTTGAGAAAACACTGAAAGTACAAAATATGTGACAGTTTTATCTGTAATTAATTTTTCAGGACTTCCATCATTAATTGCATGAAAGGAGAGTTCTTTATTTTAATCTTCAGACCTTTGGTTGAACGTGGCTTGACCCTTGGCACTTTTCTTCTGAGGTTCCAGCCAACCCTAAACAGGAAGTGCTAGAATGTATCTAACTGATCCTGATTTGTTTTGCAACTATAAATTACAAAAGAATAAGGTCTCACTGTGAAATACATCAGAACTTAAGTAAAATCATATATTTCAGAGATTGAAAGGACATTTAAAAAAAGGGGCATTAACTATCATCTGATTTTTTTTTCTTTGAAAAGATTATTTATTTGTTTAAGAGAGAAAGAGGACACAGAGGGAGAGTGAGAGGGAGAAACAGATGCCCCGCTGAGCTGAGAGTCCGATGCAGGGCTCAATCTCAGGACCCTGAGATCAAGACCTGAGCCCAAGGCAGATGCTTAACCGATTGAGCCACTCAGGTGCCCCCATCACTTGATTTCTTTTTTTTTTTTTATTATATTATGTTAATCACCATACATTACATCATTAGTTTTTGATGTAGTGTTCCATGATTCATTGTTTGCGTATAACACCCAGTGCTCCATTCAATACGTGCCCTCTTTAATACCCATCACCAGGCTAACCCATCCCCCCACACTCCTCTCCTCTAGAACCCTCAGTTTGTTTCTCAGAGTCCATAGTCTCTCATGGTTCGTCTCCCCCTCAGATTTCCCCCTCTTCATTTTTCCCTTCCTACTATCTTCTTCTTTTTTTTTTTTTTTTAACATATAATGTATTATTTGTTTCAAAGGTACAGGTCTGTGATTCAACAGATATTGGGGAGGGTATGTGCTATGGTGAGCGCTGTGAATTGTGTAAGACTGTTGTATCACTTGATTTCTAACCGAATTCCTTAGCATGAGTAAACACAGTCCTTCATGTCCCTTTTCAGTAAACACAGAGACAAGAAATTTTTTGTTCTTTGAACTATTCAATACAGTGTGGGTTTTGTAACTCTTCATAATTTGTTTTACTAGGATTATGTTTGCTTTTCTCTCTTCACACTGCTCCAAAGTAGATCTTGCTGATGGATTTCACTAACATGTAATTCCATTTTGAATATTGAAGCCCCCAACCAGGAGAATAGAGTCTGCTGGCAGATGCCAATGCTGTACCTAGTAGAAAGAACTCTTGGTCCATTTCCATGATTCGACTCTATTTGCAAGGGAATTGCTAGGATTCCTGGTATGAAGGGAAGAGCAGTGATTATGTTCTCTTTAGAGTCTCTATACTCAGAAACTTCTTCCTCATGCTCTGACCTTCCCTGAAATATTTAATAAGATTGCAGAAATAAGAATCAAAGCCTTCCTATAGAAATTTCAGTAATGCATAGTCTGATACAATGGTTCTCAACCCTATTGGACCCAATGCTTCCATTTCGTTTGTTTTTTGAACATTACATCTCCATTATTTATTATTTTATAGCTAGAAGTTTGTACCCTTTGTTCCCATTTTTAGTATATGTGCTGCCGAAGTGAGCACTGTACCCTTTGTTCCCAATGCTTCCCTTTTATCACAAAATATTTTTTAACATCTCCTTTATTATTCCAAAAGAAATTCAGAGAATAACATATCCAGGTTTTCCCCTAGAGTATGTGAAGCCCAGAGAAAATACTTTGTGTGGGACCCCTTTCCACATAAACCACTTATCTCACCTAAAATCAGCATGTAAACACCATTCTATTGGCCCACTATCATTTGATCCTGTAAAAAAAAAAAGTACTACACTGACCAGTGAGAGCTATCTCTTCACCAGGCCGCCCACCTGGAACTAAGGCCTTGCCGCTGAGCATGAGGCACCCTATGGGTTCAATTGTGTTGCTTTAGGGGGCTCTTAGGGGGCTGAGGGTTGGAGA
Source organism: Halichoerus grypus (assembly GCF_964656455.1). NCBI lineage: Eukaryota > Metazoa > Chordata > Mammalia > Carnivora > Phocidae > Halichoerus > Halichoerus grypus. The sequence goes on along the minus strand of NC_135720.1, from coordinate 99,948,848 downwards.
GTGGCCCATAGGGGAGTAACAGGTACTGGGGCCCACACTTCTGGGAAACTTAGATATTTTCAAGGATGTTACTCTATAGCACAGGAGCACCCTTGAGACCCAATTAAAATACATCCATGGGACAGGAACCTTGCCAGCCCATGTTTAAAAACAGTATAAACATATTTCTAAGCATAATTTTTTAAAAGATTGTTATTAGTAATGCCCATGTATAATGTAATAGGAAAATAAAATATTCATAATAAATTACACATATTTCAATACAAAAATTTTGATGCACTGATATACCAGAAGAGTTAATGAAATTGTCAGATGATCTCAGCCTCTTTTGATGAATACACTTGTGGTTAAAAGAATAAGAATGTCATGAGCCATTCTGTACAAGGAGTACAGGCAATGAAAGAACAGATGTACAGAAGGACACCAGAAAAAATAAAGTTAGGATAATTAATGAGGAACTTGATATATCAGTACATGATCAAAAAAAAAGGTAAATAACCTTAATGAATTTGAGATTATGTGGCAAGAAAAATTAAAGACTGGCAAACTGAAGAAATAAAAAAGTAAGAATTTCTTATACATGAACTCAGCATTATTTGTAAATGCACTGCTAAAATAACTCTGTGCTGTGACGTAAGTTTCAGGGGACCACTGTGCTTTGAAGTGAAAATTCTAAGGCTCCTTCCTGCACCTGGAATGGACTAGGGTCTGCACCACTTGGGAAGAGTGCTCAAGCCAGACCAGTACCTGTAAGGGCCCAGTTCCCATTCTCTGCTTTGCGTTGCTGTCCAATCCTCTACATATGGAATGGAGTTGATGAAGGGTTCCAATACTTTCACCACTTATCTTGGAATCCCAGCACATGTCCAGGCACACTCTCAGTCTCTGGTGTTTTAAACACCCTTGCAGGCCATAGTCTTGAGGAGGTGTTGGGGACCATAGGACAAGTTAGAAAAATAAACAGTAATTCACAAGGCTACGGAGAATTTGTGTGACACATTGCTTGAGATGGTATGCAAATAAGATTGAGTATGATCTCTGACTCCAGCAAGACTGCCTGTGTTGTATTATTGGAAAATTGACAGAGGCTAATGATTTTAAAGGAGAGGTAGTATGGGACAAAAGTACAAATATCTCCCAGTTTTCTTGTTCATTGTGGCCCTATGTAAACAGTAGAATCAGAGATTCGGCCAAGGAATGCCTAACTCACAGTTAGTCTACTAAATCATTTCATATTTTGCTTTTAAACCCTGAGTTCTCCTGAGAACTATTTAATTATTAGCATGTTATTAGCATATTGTAGTCATTACACATTTTAAAGAAAATATGCATTATTTTTAAAATCAGAAAAAAGTGTTATTTGCATAATTTGTTTTTACTCAAATGAAAATATTTTAAGAACCATTGGTAGAACACAAAAGAAAAAATGAAGATTTGTTTTGTCTTCAGGATATGATTTTCTTCATGATATTAATTATTCTACTTTTAGATAAGGAAAATTTCCAGTTATTGAAAATTGTGTGGAAATAAATGAAATAAAACGTTCTTCATATATGTCAATCTAAAGATCTAAACAAATAATTGCCTGATTTGATTCTCTATTTAGTCTCATTCTTATCCCAGTTGTTGAAAATGTCCTTCAGCCTGGAAGCCTTGTGATTCTTTGAACCACAATCATTAATTATTGACCATGTATGATAGTAAGTCGTATTCTTGCAAAAAATACACTTTTATAAATTTTTTTCTGGCATTCCCCATGTGTTTTGTGAACTTGGATGAATTTTGCCATTATTTTGGGACTTTCCAAGTTTGGTATGTCTTCTAAAGAACTACTGGCATTACTTCTCTAGATTATTTTGTTTCTGTTTAGATAGAAAAATAGAAGGTACAAACACCTATACTTTTAAGTATGCTGCATTTCTGCAGACAGAAATGTTGGCTCAACCTATAGAATTGACATTATACCATCTACTGCATTCCAGCCTTGGTTATATAATGCAAATCGTACAGAAAGAAGGAAAGGAAGCATAAATGGTACTTCCTAGTTTAGCATAAACATGTTTTCAGATGTGTGTAATACTGCGGTCCTGTAAAATCATTGTACTAGTACTTAAACAGTGTGGTTGACTTAGGAAGGAACACAGTGTTTTCCTTTCCACTGTTTTCCTTTCCACTGCTGAAATAGAGACTATCTCCATACCTAAGAAATGGGACGAAATGATACCAACGTTAATGACTCTATACATATGTAATACTGTAATGGATATGCACGTATCAAGAGTTTGGAATATAAACTAACAAGCAATTGCTTATATTATTATAAGTTACTGCAAGAATGGGTTCTGAAACACCACTGGGTGCCTCCAAGATGTTCACAACCCAAATATCGACACATTAGGAGTAAATGCTCTAACTTCACTGTTAGTCCTATCATTCAGGCTTCCCGGATATTTTATTATGTTGTTCCCACTAACGTCTTTGCTCTGTCTGCCGTATCTCAGTATATTGAACGAAGTTTGACTCACCTTCTCAGTTTGACCTCCCTCCCTGAGTGGGATAGTAGAAGTATGGATTTTTGTTTGGAATATCTTCTGCAAAATAATAACTCCAGATCACATCCTTTCAAATAATTTCTGTCTTGTTGGCAAGATTTTCTGCTAAGTCTCACCTTCAGATTTGAAATTCTTAGTCCTCTAAACATGTAATCAAGCCTGTACTAGTTCTAATGTTCTTTCCAACCTAGGAAGCCTCAATCATCATGAAGTTCTCGGAACCACAGGACACACTCCCAGGGGACAACTAGTTATTTACTTTGGGTATTTTAGCACTCCAAAAAATTAAGAGGCATAGTTTATGTCAGTTTTGAGGAATAATTCTAATTTCTCAGGAGACCATTGTCTTCTCCTCTGAGAAGACTTATGCTTTTTCTCTGATTACCCCTTTTAGGCCAGTTCTACTCACAGAACTTCCTCCCACCCTTTGCTCAAACATAATTTGAGGGAGGAACACAATGTTCTCTCTAGTTAGTTCTACTTGGGAGGGTCCTATAGATCTTCACTAAGCTCACTAAGTCTAAGACTGTTCTGTTTGCTAAATAGCTTTTATTCTCTGCCATTCTGCAATCATTTCTGAATCTAAATCCTTAAAGCTAAATAAGTGGTTTGTTAACATTTACTGATACACATGTGGATATAATCACATGTATGAAATAAAAATAGATCAGTTTGGACCATTGACAATGGTGTTTTCCTAAATGCAGTAAATAAAACAGACTACATGAATAGTTTCAAGAGAAATGTAGGTCCAGGTAGTTTTATGGGAATTCTTCAATGCCATGTGCGTACTCTTTCCTTAAAATGATCTTTCTGAGACTGTATCTACAGATTCTTGCCAATTTTGTGTTGATTGAAAGTTTGTGCTGATTTTCTTTCCTTAAAGTTTCTGCAAAGCATCTCTTGCACATCTTGAATGGTGAGTTGCTTCAAGATGCAGAACCTCTAAGGACTCAGCAAAAGGGCAATCTGAATTATAGGTATCAGGGAAAGCCTTCTTTAATTAAGGCACCAAAAGGAAAAGTGTGGAGGTAAAATTTTATATTTTCTTCAATATTTACACTCAAGCATTAAATACTATAAATATTGTTTAAAAATCCACAATGTTACATTAGTTTCAGGTACTTCTACATTAAAAACCTTGCACACAAGTTTCTTGCTCACACTCATGTGGTGATGTTTAAAAAAATTATTAACCTCAAGGGGCTTAGTCTGTGAATTTTTTTTAACAAGAAATATATTTTTCACAGAAAATAGAAGCCTCCCTTCTCAAAAAATTGTAAGTGTAATAGCAATCTCAAAAGGTATTTCCTTTTAAGGTAATTTTTCCCCCTAGAACAAAAAATAAAACCTTTCTTTTGATGGAGCCATACAAACAAAATGATCAGTTATTATCAAAACTAATAGCAAAATATCAGAAAACCGTATATATATGTGTATATATATATATATATATATATGGCTTCTTTTTATGTTTTATTTTTATTTTTTTATTGAAATATAGTTGACAACGATGTTACATTAGTTTCCAGAATATAACTTCTTAACTTTTTCTCTTATGTTTCTGAAATGTTTTCTGGATCATTGTTTTAGCCTGCCTGAATGAGAAAAAGATCCTAGGAGGGGCGCCTGGGTGGCTCAGTCAGTTGAGTGTCTCTTGATTTCAGTTTAGGTCATGACCTCAGGGTTCTGGGACAGAACCCCAGGTCAGGCTCCATGCTCAGTGGGGAGTCCACTTCAGGATTCTCTCTCTCCCTCTGCTCCTTCCCACCCCTCTCAAATAAATAAATAAATCTTTTTTTTTTTAAACTAACTAAATAAATAAATGTTTTTTTTTTTTTTAAATAAAGATCCTATGGGATGGTGCTCCATAATGGTTGGAGCACAGATTATAGTCTCCAGTACTCAACCCTAGACAAGATGCTCATTCTCTCTCTGTTTAACATTTTTTATTTGTAAATGGGATAACTTTACCTTGCAGTATAGTTCTAAGGATTAAATGACTTACCCCTGACAAAGTGCTTAGTCTAGGGGTTAAAGTAAGTTCTCAATAAATTGAATTTATTACTAACCCATATGAAAAGGAAGGGCAGTTATAATTTGTCATTTAATTAGTTGAGTCACTTAATAAGAACTTGTTGAGCTCCTACAGTGTGTCAGAGAAGGTTTTATGTGTTGCAGATGTCCAGATGAATAAGACATAGACTCCTCTTCAAAAAGTTATTTGGAATACATGCAAAACCTGGTAAAAAGAGAGTAATGTACAGCAAGATATCACGTAAGCAGCTCTCTACTAAACTATAGTAGTCCTTGCTCTTCTGTTGGCTACAAATTAATGAAAGTTGTACTATACCTTCAAGGTATCATGTAAAAGACAAAAATAAAACCAAAAAAAAAAAAAAAAAGACTGTGTATGTCAAAACTTCAGTAGTGATATAGTGGCCCTTTTCATCCCTACGGAACAGGATGTGTTAGAACCTTTACAGTCCAAGCAGCTGTTAAACAGAGCAGGTGTTAAGTCTGAGCAGATGACTGGAGCTTGAGAGAGTATACTTCAGTGTATTTCAGAACATATCCAGTCCAAACATGGCCAAGGATATTGCAAGGCTACAGGTAAACAAAGGGTTTGACATGTTTTATGGCATCAGACTGAATTTATTTAATATATACTTGAAATACTTCTTCTTTCCAATGGAACTCTGATCTCGTGAAAATGTTCTTAATCCTAAAAGTGGTAGTATAGATAAATCACCCTCATACTCTTAATGATATAAGTGTTTAGAACTTTTCTCAAACACTGGCGAGCACTTTAGAAAGACTATCTCCTGTAGTCTTCACAAACACACACACACACACACACACACACCCCTGATATATCCTAATACCTTTTCCATTTTGTAGACAAGGAGTTAAGGATGTCTATGTCTTCCCCCTGGTAAAGCTTGCAGAATATTATCAACTTCCTCTGACTGTCCATAGAGACTTCTCACTGGTTCTATAGAAATTCAACTTTCTGTAATTTCTCTAATAATTGATTACCCTGTATCCTGACTAGCTTGCTTTCTTTTCTGTAACATGTTATGTTAAACGGAATATTGAGTTTATTTTGACAGGAAAAGAAACTTGATGGTTTTGAGAATGAAGTTCCTGCTTTGTAGCAGTATGGACATCGGTACATTTCTGCTCTCATTTTATAGCTTGTATTTTACAGTTTGTCTTTGAATATCATGTTACACTTTCAATTTACAAAGCACAGGATCACCAACAAATCCTCCTATGTGCTATGTGCTAAATACTGAGCGAGGCCCTGGAATAGAGCCTTGAGTAAAATGTAATCTCTGACCTTCGAGATCTGGAGGAGATGGATGTGTAAGCAAAGAATTCCAATAATGTAAAAGAGTAAAACAAGAGGTTTGCATGAAGAAGAAAACACCCTAAAGGTGTGATTCATTTGTCTGATTGTGTGGATTGGCAGATGTTGAAGTAGAGCTTCTCGCAGGGGTAATATCTGGGCCTATCTGATTAAATCCACTTTCTTCTCAAGTGTAGATAAATTTTCTTGATTGAAAAAATGTTCAATGCGCAATTTAAACTGTACAAGAGTATACAATGAAAAGTAAGCCTCTACCTCACTCTATTTTTTTTTTTTTTGCTATCTGCACTAGCAACCAAATCATAGCTTTAAACAAACAAACAAAAACAAACCAAATCCTTAAATGTTCAGCTCTTTTCTGAACTATCAATTTTCTCCTATAGACACAAACTTTGGATTTACCTTCTTTTTTATCTAAATGACTCTAATAAGGCAACAAGTAATTGAATTTATTTCATTCTATTTTATTCTATTTATATTTCTTTAAGTTCTAAGACACTGTAGTTTTGGGGAAATCTGCTTTCATATATAGGAAGTAAGAGTCAAATTGCAAAAGGAATGTATAGCCAGAGAGCTAAAGTTCTGGTGTTCTTGGGTTTTTTTTTTTTTCTTTCTTTCAATTTAGACCTCTGTCATTTGTCTATTAGCTTCTGAGCCAGTTTTCCCTATGTGGCAAGAGCCATAGATAAAAATTGTAGCCAATAGTCTCAAGTATGCCAATCAGGGTTTCAGAGACATAATTTGGGAGCTAGAAATAATCTCAGAATATTTATAGATATCATTTTTCAAATAAAAAAGCCCAGAGAAGTGAAATGTTTTGCCATAGTTAAAGCTAGATATTAACGTTTCCTCATTTTTTTTTATAATGTCTTCACATGTTTATTGGCCATTTCTTTTTCCCTTTACAGTAAAATGTCCACATCTTTTGCCCATTTTTCTATTTCTTTTTAAGGTGATCTTTGTTCTATACCAGTGGTTCTCTAATTTTAACTGAAAGAAAAACATTGAAGAACTTTTTAAAGCAGACAACAACCCCCAGAGGTGGTGATTCAGTAGGTCTTGTGGATGTCCCCGCAATATGCATTTCTAACAAGTTTCTAACAAGTTTCTGGGTGTTGCTGCTGCTGGCTGGGAAGCACACACTGAGAACCTTGCTCTAACAGCATGCATCTGGGGCCTCTAGTCTACTTGATGCATCTGGGGCCTCTAGTCTACTTGATGCATCTGGGGCCTCTAGTCTACTTGATGCATCTGAGGCTTCTAGTCTACTTGATGCATCTGAGGCTTCTAGTCTACTTGATGCATCTGAGGCTTCTAGTCTACTTGATGCATCTGAGGCTTCTAGTCTACTTGATGCATCTGAGGCTTCTAGTCTACTTGATGCATCTGGGGCCTCTAGTCTACTTGATACATCTGGGGCCTCTAGTCTACTTGATGCATCTGGGGCCTCTAGTCTACTTGATGCATCTGGGGCCTCTAGTCTACTTGATGTATGTATTTTTAATCCCAAGCTTCGGAGAACTTACTACTGGGCATTTCTCACTACAAAATCTATATTGCCTTTTTCCTCCTGATGGGACATACTTTTCTGTAGCGTACCTAAAGGCTTTATTTGCTGATGGCTTGGTCTAAGAACTGAAGATTTTCTGAGCAATTAGTTGTTTATCTAATTATAGACTAATTAATGTATGCATGCTTCTTAAAATATAGAATGATTTTTTTTTATCACACCACTCTCATTTTCTTTATTGATCAAAATGATTCTCCATCACCATTCATGCTTACTTCCCCATAACTATCTAACTGGTCAGTGGGGTCTACAGATTATTCTGTCACAATTTCTACACTCCTGATCAGTCCTACTATCTCCCGCTTCCTTTCCTACCCTCTTTTACTACCCGAATTCAGTTTGCCCTACCAAAAGTATTCCATTAACCTGCAAGGATTATACTTTTTCTTTTCTCTTGCTTCAGATACAAACTGACAAAAGTCATCCTTCTAAAGAATTCAGTATCTAGACTGGGGGGAAAGATGGCGGAGGAGTAGGGGACCCTATTTCAACTGGTCCCCAGAATTGAGCTGGATATCTACCAGACCACTCTGAGCACCCACAAAATCAGCCTGAGATGTAAGAAGATCTGGATCTCTACAAGCAGAATATCGCAGGCGGTTGGTTTCGAGGTACGAAGCGAAGAGCCCTGATTCCGTGGGCAGATATCAGAGGATAAACAGCAGCGGGAGGGAGCCTGGCCATGGGGATCCTACACCGCCAGTGAGTGACAGCCTCGTGCACTGGGGACAGGCACAGACTCGCAGACTGGTAGGGGCGGGGAAAGGACTTTAGGGCAGCCCCCGGGGTGGAAACCCAGAGCGGCGGGGTCGTCTGTGCGTGAAATGGGAGCGGCTGGCGGTTTTAGAAGCAGAAAGGGCAGAGACGTGCCCTGACCTGGAGGCAGGACTGGGGGCACTGCGGAGGGGTGCACAACCCAGGCCGCTGCAGTTTATAGCAGCACGGACAGAAACGGAGACAGTGTGGCCTGGAGAGCTCACTGGAGAACAGACTGAGGTCTCTCTGCTCTGAAGCAGAGGGTTGGAAACGGTCTCTTCTGCTCTGACTTGAGGAAGAGACGTGGAAAGCCGCCAGGGAAAGCCGCCAAGGAACAAAAGCCCCAAAGACTGATTCCCACTGAGCCCATCCCCCGCCACAGGGGGGCAGGGCAACTCCGCCCAAACAGGGTTCACTGAGTAACAGCGCGGCAGGCCCCTCCCGCAGAAGACAGGCTGGGAAAACAAGAGGCCAGCAACCCTAAGGTCCCAAGAAAACAGGTGCATCTTCCTTGGGTTCTGGTCAATAATTTGGACTCTATACATTCCCTCAGACACCCATCAACAGAATGACTAGGAGGAGGAGCCCCCAAAATAGAAAAGACTCAGAGATTATGACTTATGCTGCAGATTTACAAATGGATGCAGATATAACCAAGATGTCGGAGATGGAATTCAGGCCAGCAATTGTGAAGACAATGGCTAGAATGGAGAAATCAATTAATGGCAACATAGAGTCTCTAAGGGCAGAAATGAAAGCTGAATTGGCAGAACTTAAAAATGCTATCAATGAGATCCAATCCAATCTAGATAATCTAACAGCTAGGGTAACTGAGGTAGAAGAGCGAATAAGCGACCTGGAGGACAATATAATAGATAAAAAGGGAAAAGAGGAGGCCAGGGAAAAACAACTTAGAATCCATGAAAATAGAAGCAGAGAAATAAGTGACACCATGAAGCGTTCCAATGTCAGAATAATTGGAATCCCGGATGGAGTGGAGAAAGAGAGAGGACTAGAAGATATATTTGAGCAAATCGTAGCTGAGAACTTCCCTAATCTGGGGAATGAAACAAACATTGCATCCTAGAGGCAGAGAGGACCCTTTCCAAGATCAAGGAAAACAGGCCAACACCCTGGCATGTAATAGTAAAACTTGCAAATCTTAGAACCAAGGAAACCATCTTAAGGGCAGTAAGGGGGAAGAGATTCCTTACGTACAGAGGGAGGAACATCAGAATAACGTCAGACCTATCCACAGAGATCTGGCAAGCCAGAAAGGCCTGGCAAGACATATTCAGGGTACAAAATGAGAAGAACACGCAGCCAAGAATACTTTATCTGGCAAGTCTCTCATTTAGAATGGATGGAGAGATGCAGACCTTCCACGACCAGCAGAAACTGAAAGAATATGTGACCACCAAGCCAGCCCTGCAAGAAATATTAAGGGGGGGGTTCTATAAAAGGAGAAAGACCCCAAGAATGATATACAACAGAAATTTACAGGGACAATCTATAAAAACAACGTCTTCACAGGCAACATGATGACAATTAATTCATATCTTTCAATAATCACTCTCAACGTGAATGGCCTAAATGCTCCCATAAAACGGCACAGGGTTGCAGATTGGATAAAATGACAGGACCCATCCATATGCTGTCTACAAGAGACTCATTTTGAACCTAAAGAGACATCCAGACTGAAAGTGAAGGGATGGAGATCCATCTTCCATGCCAACAGACCTCAAAAGAAAGCTGGGGTAGCAATTGTTATATCAGACAAATTAGATTTTAAACTAAAGTCTGTAATTAGAGACACAGAAGGACACTATTTCATTCTTAAAGGGTCTATCCAACAAGAAGATCTAACAATTGTAAATATCTATGCCCCCAACATGGGAGCAGCCATCTACATAAGCCAACTGTTAACCAAAATAAAGAGTCATATTGATAACAATACATTAGTTATAGGAGACCTCAATACTCCACTCTCAGCAATGGACAGATCATCTAAGCCGAAAATCCACAAGGAAACAAGAGCTTTGAATGATACATTGGACCAGATGGACCTCATAGATATTTACAGAACATTCCACCCTAAAACAACAGAATACTCATTCTTCTCGAGCGCACATGGAACTTGCTCCAGAATAGACCACATACTGGGTCACAAATCAGGTCTCAACCGATACCAAAAGATTGAGATTATTCCCTGCATATTCTCAGACCACAATGCTCTAAAACTGGAACTCAATCACAAGAAAAAATTTGGCAGAAGTTCAAACACTTGGAAGCTAAAGACCACTCTGCTCAAGAATGTTTGGGTCAACCAGGAAATCAAAGAAGAACTTAAACAATTCATGGAAATCAATGAGAACAAAAACACATCAGTCCAAAACCTATGGGATACTGCAAAGGCGGTCCTAAGGGGGAAATACATAGCCATCCAAGCCCCACTCAAAAAAACAGAAAAATCCCGAATTCGCCAACTAACTCTACACCTCAAAGAACTAGAGAAAAAGCAACAAATGATGCCTAAGCCACGCATTAGAAGAGAAATAATTAAAATTAGAGCAGAAATCAATGAATTAGAAACCAGAAACACAATAGATCAGATCAATGAAACTAGAAGTTGGTTCTTTGAAAGAATTAATAAGATCGATAAACCACTGGCCAGATTTATCCAAAAGGAAAGAGAAAGGACCCAAATTAATAAAATTATGAATGAAAGGGGAGAGATCATGACTAACACCAAGGAAATAGAAACAATTATTAGAAATTATTATCAACAACTATATTCCAAGAAACTGAGCAATCTGGATGAAATGGAGGCCTTCCTGGAAACCTATAAGCTGCCAAGACTGAAACAGGAAGAAACTGACAACCTGAGTAGGCCAATAACCAGTAACGAGATTGAGGCAGTGATCAAAAACCTCCCAAAAAACAAGAGTCCAGGGCCTGATGGATTCCCTGGGGAATTCTACCAAACATTCAAAGAAGAAAGAGTACCTATTCTACTGAAGCTGTTTCCAAAAATAGAAACAGAAGGAAAACTTCCAAACTCATTCTATGAGGCCAGCATTACCTTAATCCCCAAACCAGGCAAAGACCCCATCAAAAAGGAGAATTTCAGACCAATATCCCTGATGAATATGGATTCCAAAATCCTCAACAAAATCCTAGCTAATAGGATCCAACAATACATTAAAAGGATCATCCACCACGACCAAGTGGGATTTATCCCCGGGATGCAAGGGGGGTTCAACATTCGCAAATCAATCAATGTGATAGAACACATTAATAAGAGGAGAGAGAAGAACCATAGGGTCCTCTCGATTGATGCAGAAAAAGCATTCAACAAAATACAACATCCTTTCCTGATTAAAACTCTTCAGAGTATAGGGATAGAGGGAACATTCCTCAAGTTCATAAAATCCATCTATGAAAAACCCACAGCAAATATCATCCTCAATGGGGAAAAGCTGAGAGCCTTTCCCTTAAGATCAGGAACACGTCAAGGATGCCCACTCTCGCCACTATTGTTCAACATAGTACTAGAAGTCCTAGCAACAGCAATCAGACAACAAAAAGAAATAAAAGGTATTCAAATTGGCAAAGAAGAAGTCAAACTCTCTCTTTTTGCAGATGACATGATACTTTATGTGGAAAACCCAAAAGACTCCACCCCCAAATTACTAGAACTCATACAGCATTTCAGTAATGTGGCAGGATACAAAATCAATGCACAGAAATCAGTTGCTTTCTTATACACTAACAACGCAACTGTAGAAAGAGAAATTAGAGAAATGATTCCATTTACAATAGCACCCAAAACCATAAGATACCTTGGAATAAACCTAACCGAAGAGGTAAAGGATCTATACTCTAGGAACTACAGAACACTCATGAAAGAAATTGAAGAAGACACAAAAAGATGGAAAAATATTCCATGCTCATGGATCGGAGGAATAAACATTGTTAAAATGTCTATGCTACCCAGAGCAATCTATACCTTCAATGCCATCCCGATCAAAATTCCAATGACATTTTTCAAAGTGCTGGAACAAACAATCCTAAAATTTGTATGGAATCAGAAAAGACCCCGAATCGCCAAGGAAATGTTGAAAAAGAAAAACAAAGCTGGGGGCATCACGTTGCCTGATTTCAAGCTATATTACAAAGCAGTGATCACCAAGACAGCATGGTACTGGCACAAAAACAGACGTATAGACCAATGGAACAGAATAGAGAACCAAGATATGGACCCTCAACTCTGTGGTCAAATAATCTTTGACAAAGCAGGAAAAAACATGCAATGGAAAAAAGACAGTCTCTTCAATAAATGGTGCTGGGAAAATTAGACAACCACATGCAGAAGAATGAAACTCGACCATTCTCTGACACCATTCACAAAGATAAACTCAAAGTGGATGAAAGACCTCAATGTGAGACAAGAATCCATCCAAATCCTAGAGGAGAACATAGGCAGTAACCTCTTTGACATCGGCCACAGCAATTTCTTTCAAGATACATCTCCAAAAGCTAGTGAAACAAAAGCAAAAATGAACTTTTGGGACTTCATCAAGATAAAAACTTCTGCACAGCAACGAAACAGTCAACAAAACAAAGAGGCAACCCACAGAATGGGAGAAGATATTTGCAAATGACACTACAGATAAAGGGCTGGTATCCAAGATCTATAAAGAACTTCTCAAACTCAACACCTAAAAAACAAATAATCAAGTCAAAAAATGGGCAGAAGATATGAAAAGACACTTCTCTGAAGACATACAAATGGCTAACAGACACATGAAAAAATGTTCATCATCATTAGCCATCAGGGAAATCCAAATCAAAACCACATTGAGATACCACCTTACACCAGTTAGAATGGCCAAAATGGACAAGGAAAGAAACAACAAATGTTGGAGAGGTTGTGGAGAAAAGGGAGCCCTCTTACACTGTTGGTGGGAATGCAAGTTGGTACAGCCACTTTGGAAAACAGTGTGGAGGTTCCTCAAAAATTTAAAAATAGAGCTACCCTATGACCCAGCAATTGCACTCCTGGGTATTTACCCCAAAGACACAGATGTAGTGAAAAGAAGGGCCATATGCACCCCAATGTTCATAGCAGCAATGTTTGCAATAGCCAAACTGTGGAAAGAGCTGAGATGCCCTTCAACAGATGAATGGATAAAGAAGATGTGGTCCATATATTCAATGGAATATTACTCAGCCATCAGAAAGGATGAATACCCAACTTTTACATCAACATGGGTGGGACTGGAGGAGATTATGCTAAGTGAAATAAGTCAAGCAGAGAAAGTCAATTATCATATGGTCTCACTTCTTTGTGGAAATAAGGAATAGCATGGAGGACATTAGGAGAAGGAAGGGAAAAATGGGGGGGAAATTGGAGGGAGAGATGAACCATGAGAGACTATGGACTCTGAGAAACAAACAGGGTTTTAGAGGGGAGGGGGGAGGGGGGGATTAGTTAGCCCGGTGATGGGTATTAAGGAGGGCACATACTGCATGGAGCACTGGGTGTTATACGAAAACAATGGATCGTGGATCACCACATCAAAAACCAATGATGTATTGTATGGTGACTAACATAACATAATAAAATTAAAAAAAAAAAGAATTCAGTATCTAAATAATTTCAGGGCTTTGTGAATATAATAAGAAAAATTAAATGCTTTCAGCAAACGTAAGTGCCTTATTTTAGTTTTAACGTCATTAGGTAATTTTTACTTTTCTAAAAATGCGATTTTGTAATCAACAGCTATAAATAACACATTTAACTTAGGTCAATTGCTTTCTAGTAAAGGAATCATGTATGTTTTCAGAGCGAAAAAAAAAAAAACCCTTAACATTTAGACAAAATTTAACTAGGACTTTTGGACAGAAATATTCTGAATCAACTACCTGCTCTGCTTACTTCTGGACAGGCATGTAAAAAACATGAAAAATGAAGAATTATTATAAGACAATGTAGTAACCCATCTTGGGAACATTGAAGGGCATCATGTTCTCTTTAATCTCTTTTTTCTTCTTTTTTTGGTAAAGATAACAAAGAACCACATGAACACATTTTAGAGCTGAGCAGAGCCATTATGAAAGCTAAAACTGATTTTTTTTCTGGAACATTTAAACACACACATATTCAGAAACCATATTTGGGTAGAGATGTATTTTGAAACGAGGTTTATTTTGGTGGGGTGGGAGGTTGCATCTTCTGAAGCATTTTACTAGGTTTAACTCTTCAGTCAGTCTTCAGGAGGGCTTCTGTATGATTCTGAAGAGTTAGAGGAACCTGAGGGCATCCAAGGACAGAACTTGAAGATTCAGCTTCTTAGGCTCAGCTCTGGGCTGAGAGAAGTCTTCAGCATGCCTGTCTACCTAATTTTGGGGGATGGGGAAGTGGATTCAGTACAAAATGAAAATGCTAGGCCCCATGTCCAAAAGTATTAAGAATTACAAGATGGTAGAGCATGAAAGCAAAAATGGGGCTCTTCTGAGAGGGGGGCCCTGTGTGGCTGACTGCACGGGTACAGGTCTGTGACTCTGAGCCTGGCCTCAGGTTTCCCTCCTGGTTGCAAAGCTCAGTTTATCCTCATAGAAAAAGAATCTGATGATTCAGAGCAGAAACTGCGTGAGAGTAAAAGGTGTATATGGAGCATGGGCTTGTACCTTTTGGCAAATCAAATATATTAAGTGATGTATTATGGTATATGTGGTATGAATGAGAAGTACCTTAGTGATAAAAGTTTTTCTCTATTAGAAAATTCATATGAATATTTGGAGACTAACAGAAGTAGCAAAGTATGATTCTATTAAAATAAAATCTAATAAGGTCTTTTGGAAACCATATTACCCACATAATCCCATAAAGAAGGGGGTTGCACCTCATCAGCATATTATTTGGTAACTCAAATAATACACTTATCATAATGAAATAAAAGCATTTGCTTATTTTTTCTCCTACTCATAGATCTGTGAATTCTTGGAAGAATTGACTATCGTATTATAACATCAAAAACTCATACTGAGTTTAGTACAGAGTGGTTGCTCAAGAAATGTTTGAGGAATGAATACTTGAATGGGTGAGTGAGTAAATGAACCCACCCTCAGAACAAGGTTATTACGTATAGGACACATCTAATGTGCACAAATAGTTTTAATCTTTAGGAGGAAAACTTTCTTTTTTTATTACACACATGATACATCCATATAAGTAATGAGACCAGTGATGTCTACTCCTAATAGACAATGCTTTTGCTTATGTCCCTTGAATTCAAGCTTGGTTCCCTCCTGCATGACAGGTTGCACCCATAATGTGGCTCTGCCCCTCATTCCCTCTGAGTTACCTGTGCTATTGTCTAAGTACTCCTGAAGCTGCCCATGGCCCCAGGGTCTAGCACAACTCATCAGGACTTCATGTGTGGTCCTTAAAGGAAACCGTAGGAATTAAAACTAAAAATTCATTCGCAAAGGGCATCCCTGTAGTGATTTAAAATTACACTACAGCCTTTGGGAAACCGAATTGGCTGTAATGGAAAAGGCAAAGGCAAGTGTTTAGATTGCTGTTCTTTTTGGCTTTGCAAACATAACTGTGATACTGGCTTTTACGTAACTGATATTGCAGACAAGGCTCAAATCCACTGTTTCTCAGTTAGCCTGTCTGTGCCTCAGTCTGCTTTCATAGAAACCCAGAAAAACACTTGAAAGCTGTTGTTGTCATAAATTGAAACTGCTTCAGAAAAACTGGTGAAAATCCATCACTGTTGTTTGCCAATACTCTGTGAAGCCAGGGATACCCATATCTTTTCCACACCTTCCTTTCCTTCTCTTTTCAATTTCATTTTAAGTAGATTTTGTTATCCTAAGACAAAATAATGAATTAGTTTATCAAAACGAAAACCAAACCAAACAAACAAACAAAAATACAAGAACAACAGCCAAGAAGCTAAACAAAAATGAAAACAAACTCAGTGGTTTGGTTTAGGTTCCTACTGAAAAAAAAAATGGCCTATAGTTTCAATCAAGGAAGATTCAGTATGAACATTTGGACTTGGAGTGATTTATTTCCGTATAAGAAAGCTCACATAGCCCATGCCGTTAGAGAAACTATCTGGGAAAATCATGGGATTCCAATTCAAATTTAAGGTGCAAGGTCAGCCTGGCATTGTAGAAATAACAAGGTTCCACACGTGAGTTATATATTGGACTGGGAGGTAGCTATCTCCTGAGCGAAATAATCCCATGCATGAAATTGACAGTGGATGGATTTTGTTTGAAGGGTAGTTTTAGCAGACTTAGAGCCTATTTTTCCATATCCCTAGTTGTAATAGATTCCATACTATAATATCTATAAAATACATAAAAAAATTTAAAAAATGTTTGAATCTGCAAACAAAAATAAAAACAAACCCAAATCTTCAGTTTCCTGTCCAGCATGGAGAGAACTTAGAAGTTGTCAGTCTGTGCTAATGCAAGTAAAAAGCTGAACAAACTGAAAAATAAACTCTTTTTAGATTTGTCAGAGATGGGGCGCCTGGGTGGCTCAGTCGTTGAGCATCTGCCTTCGGCTCAGGTCATGATTCCAGGGTCCTGGGATCGAGCCCCGCATCGGGCTCCCTGCTCAGCGGGAAGCCTGCTTCTCCCTCTCCCACTCCCCCTGCTTATGTTCCTGCTCTCACTGTCTCTGTCTCTGTCAAATAAATAAATAAAATCTTAAAAAAAAAAAAAATAGATCTGTCAGAGATGTTAAGCCACAGGACAAACTGCTGCCTCCAAAACTGGGCAGAGAAGACAGAGTGAAAATCCACTAGCAAAGAACTCCACAGAAACGAATACCACAATAGCAAAACTGGGACTGGACCTCAGGAATTGCCAGAGGCTCAGTGTACACAAGCCTGAAAGACGAAGACTTCAGGGGGACCCAGTGGCTAGGAGTCCCCACACTCACTTCTGTGTTTTAACTCCAGAAGCCTTATCAAGTTCTCACAGTAAAGATCGGAGAAAAATCCCTCAGGCTTCTGGCTGGAGGTAAAAGGAAAGTAGCTATTTCAAAAATAGGATAGATTATTCTGATCCACTTAATAAAGCCTGCCTTCAAGAAAACTATTTTACCAGACCTAATTTACTGGAGATTTATCAGAATTTAACTGACTTGGGGGAAGGGAAATACCCAAACCCAATTTAAACTTATTCTAGCCCTCCACATACAGTAAGTTATATACCAACTCCAGTCCCCTCTAGCCATCCTGTCCCACCAAAGGGGTTGAAAACAAAACAGTTCAGGGGCATAGGCTCAGTAAAAGACTGACATTGAATCATAGGACTATAGAATAATTCCTCTACCCCCACACCTTACCAGTATATTACTAAAGGCCTATTCACCACAGTTCCTTTTACTTAGTACATCATGTCTGTCTTTCCACACAAAAATCTGCACACAGATGTTTATAGAAGTTTTGTTCATAATTGCCAAAACTGAGACACAACCAAAATGTCTTTCAGTAGGTGAATGGTTAAATAAACTGTGATACATCCAGACAATAGAATATATTTAAAGCTAAAGAGAAAGGACCTATCAAGCCATGGGAAGATATGGGGGAAACTTAAATGCATATCATTAAGTGAAAGAAGCCAATACATCATGATTATTGTATGTATTGTATGTCTTGTATGTATGTATGATTGTATGTATATACAATGACATTCTGGAAAAGGCAAAACTATGGAGGCAGTAAAAAGATCAATGTTTGCCAGAAGTTAGAGGGCGGGGAGAGATGAATGGTCAGAACACAGAGAATTTTTAGGGCAGTGAAACTATTCAGTATGATATACTATAATGTTGGGTACATATGATGACACATTTGTCAAAACCCTTAGAATGTACAACACCAAGAATGAACCCTAATGGGGGCGCCTGGGTGGCTCAGTCAGTTAAGCAGCTGCCTTTGGCTCAGGTCGTGATCCTGGGGTCCTGGGATTGAGCCCCATATCAGACTCCCTGCTCCATGGAAGCCTGCTTCTCCCTCTCCCAGTACCCCGGCTTTTGTTCCCTCTCTTGCTGTGTCTCTCTTTGTCAAATAAATAAAATCTTAAAAAAAAAAAAAGAATCAACCATAATGTAATAAAACTTTGAAAATAATAATGTGTAGGTTCATTGATTTTAAGTTCATTGAATGTAGGTTCATTGATTGTAACAAATGGACCAGTTGGTTGTTGGATATTGATAGTGGGGGAGTTTGTGTGTGTGTGGAGACAAGGGTACATGGAAACTCTGCACTTCCTGTTCCATTTTGCTATAAACCTAAAACTGCTCTACAAAATAAAGTATATTTTTAACATCCCTCCAAAAAAAAAAACAAGTGACTCTGATCAAGAAGAAAAATATTTTCTTACCAATATTAGAAAAGAAAGGATGACAAATTTAAAAATAAGTTAACATATCTACAGCTCAGCTGGATCTTAAAAAGATTATTAGTGTAAAACTTTGAAAATAAATGATTCAGACTTTACTTCCAATGAAGACAGACTAGCAGGGAGTAGATAAACCCTCTCATCTGAACTACTGAAAACCGGGCAGAATCTGTGAAACAACATTTAAGGGAGAAGAACAAAGAAGGTGACCCCACAGTTGCCCTGTTTACTGTTTAGAGAAATTTTCCAGACCACAAAGTAGGGAAAGGAATCTTGGGGTCTCCAAGGTAAAGAGATACCAACTAAAATATTCTCTTTTGTATATACAATCATATGCTTTTCTAATTTGTCATTTTCCAATTATTTCACTCTTACTTTTTTATCAGACATCTCCACCTTTCTCGGTTTATTACTAACACACATTGAATTAGGAAACATAAGCTTTGTTACAATCACTAGACTTCTAATACCTAATTAAAATATGAAATTACCTAAAAGCATAGTTAACAGAAGCATAAAGCCATGAAATATAGTACCCACTTTAAAAAAAAAAAAAATTTCTTCACAGCTTTATTACCTAATGTTGCTTGAAATCACCTATACATAAGTTTTTTTTTTTTAAGATTTTATTTATTTGACAGAGAGAGCACAAGCAGAGGGAGAGAGAGGGAGAAGCAGGTTCCCTGCTGAGCAAGGAGCCCGATGTGGGACTCGATCCCAGAACCCTGGGATCGTGACCTGGGCCGAAGGCAGCCGCTTAACCGACTGAGCCACCCAGGCGTCCCTACATAAGTTTTTTTTAATGAAAAATTCACAGAAAATAAGTGAATAGTAATCTCCAAGCATGTGAGTTAAATAACTCAAATTACAACCTTGGAGGAAACAAGTAAGTCCCACATTTTCAGTTTGAACCAAAAACCCAAGGCAATCCCACCATCTTGTGGTAACACCTTGATTTTAAGTCTTCTTTAAATTGGTTTTAACAAGTAGAAAACTAAGTATTTTTAATGTATATAATTACAAAATGTGACTATAAAAATGGGTTAAATAGGTGATGGGGATTAAAGAATGCACTTGCTCTGATGAGTACTGGGTGCTATATGGAAGTGTTGAATCACTAAATTCTATACCTGAAACTAATATTAAAACTTTTTAAGCTTTAAAAAATAAAAATAAGTTTAAACAATAAAATAAAATAAAATTTCAATTACAACTAAATAAAATATTTTTTTTTTTGAGAGAAAGAGAGAATGCGAGCAGGGGTGGGGGGCGGGCAGGGCAGAGGGAGAGAAGGAATCTCAAGCAGGCTTCACAGTCAGTGTGGAGCCTGAAGCAGGGCTCGATCTCACAACCCTGAGATCATGACCTGAGCTGAAATCAAGAGTCAGCTGCTTAACTGACTGAGCCACCTGGGCGCCCCCAAAATATTATTTTTGTGTGCATATATATATATGTCATATATGTATGTATGTGTTATGTAAGTATGTGTATATATATTCACACACACACAATGATATCTTACCTTCTAGGTCTTCACTGAATTCAGTTTCCACCCCCTCAATCTTCTAATTCAAGGTACTGATTCTTTTCCCTGCAGTTTCAGTTCTTTTATTTAACTGCTCTAACACCATTTGATATTTTGTACTAGCAGTACTTGAATTTGTCACCTCTTTTTTTACCTTTTGTCAGCTTATTTTCAGTCTTATGTTATTATCTTCTTAATTCATTCTAATTTCTTTCATAATTTTTTTCCCCCCATGAAGTGTACTTGCTCTCTAAATGTTCTTCTTTATCTTAGGTTAAATCATGTACAAAAGGGGCGCTTGGGTGGCTCAATCAGTTAAGCATCTGCCTTCAGCTCAGGTCATGATCCCAGAGTCCTGGGATTGAGCCCCACATCGGGGTCCCTGCTCAGCAGAAAACCTGCTTCTCCCTCTGCCCCTCACCCCGCTTATGCTCTCTCTTGCTCTCTCAAATAAATAAATAAATAAATAAATAAATAAATAAATAAAATCTTTAAAAAAATCACATACAAAAACATGATCTCCAAGATCTTTTGGTGTCTTGTAAGATTTTTGTAATAGGTCTTTCTGTTTGATGCTGTCTTAAATTCACCTTGTATTGTCTTTTTAGTAATAGGTTTAACGGGGCCCATGATCACCCAGTCAAAGAATGCATTACCCTTATTCCTTGTGAGCTAGATATGATCACATTGCTAAGTTCAGGCCATAGGAACTTACAGTTCTCTTTCTCAAAGACATGACGCTTGCTCTGGATTTTTTTCTCTGCAGTTGGCTGGAAAATGTCAACGATTGAATAGATCTTCCTGCTTGTAGAGATGAAAGTCAGGTGCTGGTGCTAACAGAGCCATTTTGCTAGCCTGAGTCCTTGGATAAGCTCAAGAAGTGGCTACTTACGCATAATGACTCTGGAATGTCACATAAGAAAGAAAGAAACTTCTGTGTTGACATTTTGGGCTAGATCATGCTCTTTTTGTGAAGGTTGTGCTGTGTGTTGTAGGTTGTTTTGTAGCTTCCTTAGCCATAGCTACAAGATGCTTATAGCACCTCTTCTTATCCCAGTTGTGATTAACAAAAATGTTTCCATTCTTTGGCAAATGCCTTCTACAAGGAAAACTTGTGTCTGGTGGAGACCACTAGTCTAGAGACTAACTAATGTAGAAATTGCTACCTGTAAGTGAGATGCTGCCTTAAAAAAAAAAACAACTCATAAAACATGGCATTCGCTTAGGTGTCATGTGGAAGGAAGTGAGTAAAGTAACATGGAAGGCTGGGAGGTGCTGATCATTTTCTACTGTGGCATTTGGTAAAGCTGCTGCTTATGGTACTGTAGTAGACAGAACACATTCCTACAGAGCCTAAAGCTACAGGAAAAGTGTTTAGAAAGACGCAGAATATCAGTATGTTTGGGTTGTTACATGCTGTTTTAAGCAAAATACCACAACAACAAAAAAAAGGGGAAATCCAGGAAATATTGGACAATCTCCTTGGTGCCTGAGACCTAAATTGGCTAATATACCGGGCAAGTGAGTTCTCTCAGGGTTGGAAAAGCTAACCCTCTTAATCTCGCAAACAGCAAAAGAAAGACTATCACAGTTTTACTCAAAGGCCTCCCATTTGGACTTCTCAGCCAAAAATATGAGGAGGCCACAGGCAAATAATCAAGTTATAGGTGTTGCCTTCCCAGTCCTGCCTACTTTTTTAGAGGGCCACGGGTCTTAAAATGAAGAAAAGGAAAGTGAGCCCAGCAAAGCCACCAATTAATTAAAAGCAAGAGTCAGAGGATGAAGAGACATCACTAGAAGACATTTTTGGGTGAACTTTACACAGAGATCTTGATTCTTCAGAAAGTTGAAAAGTCACTAGCCTGGACTTCAAGGTTTTCAACTGTGTGATATATGAAGAAATCCTTGATTTCTTAACACTGCCCCAGCAGAGAGGAAGCCAAGGAAGCTGCACAGTGGCCTAATGTGGCCCAACTCCCCAACATCTGCTTCGACAGATGGCATGGAAGATGAGGAAACAAGGAAAATTTCCCAGGTGACCAAACATGGAGGCCAAAAAAGGACAACTAATAAGAAACTTCCTCCCAGAGAACAAAGCCAGTCTAACCACAGAAATTCTTTCACTGTCGGGTCAGGGAGCTTTTGAAATTCTGAGCCAGCACCATTTATTTCATAATTGCAATGAATTAATGACTTTTTTAGGTCAGGGTTTTTAATTGCCACTTTTCTATTTCTTTTCCACCGTTGTATATTGAGTGCATAAAGGTGTCAGAGGTAGGAGAGAAATAAATGACTGCACTTTTCTGTTCACCGGACTGTTGGACTCCCCATCGGATCACATGGAAAGATTGTGCATCACCCAGAGATACCCAATTTTGAGTGGGATGCAGTAACTGGATAAGACATTTGATTATACCTGTTGGAGAAAGGATGCTTTCTTTATGTAGGAAGGATACATGGATACTTGTACATGGGTACTAGGGGGGCCAGAGTGACAGTCTATCAGAAGCCATTGCTATCCCCTCAGTATTTATCACCCCTCCACTTCCTTTTAGTAATAGACTCGATTTTTAGTTGTGCATTTTTGCTCTTAACAGCATTGCCCTATGCCAGCTCTTCGTCTACAGAACTAGGCAAAATATTTTCCAATAAGTGTTTTAATTTCTTTTACATTTTTGAGTATTTTCTTATTCTATTTTCAAATATGGAGAAGTTTTTATATCTCTTTTTTATGACTATTCGCATACATATTTTTGTTTATCTCAAAATCCAGTTTTAAGATTTAGTAGTTGTTTTATCTATTTATTAAACAATATCTGCTCTAAAAATAAAATAATTACTTCTTTATTTAAAGCCTGGATTTAATTTGTAGCTCCCATTCTAACAGACACATATGTATATGCTCTTGCGTATTCACACACAGACATAATTCCTTTCTTGGGTTTAATTTCTTTCCTTTTTTTTAACTTCTTGAGTTTGATAAATACCTCTCATTTATCTTCTTCCTTATTTAGCAAGAAATTTCCTTTTAGCAGAGCTTTGTTACCCATGAATTCTTAAATGAAATTATTATTTTTCTTGATTTATTTGAGCACTTCTATTGTTTAAATGTTCGTTAGCTTCTACCCCACCCTTCCCCAACAACTTGGGTTTTGTCTTGTTTTCCATGTTTCAAGTACTAAAACAATAACAAAGCTGGAGTAAAATAAAAAAGAGAGAGATTAAGCTTCTTCAACTCACTTTAATATGCAATGTAAGAGTATATCCTTCCTATGAATCACAACAAGTTTAACTGAGATCTTGAAGAGAGCAGGCAAATGCATGACAGAACTAAAATGAGTTGCATTGTTGTATTGATGATAAGAGTTCCTGATAACTGATCCTTTAGTCATTGCCTAGGCCTTGGTATAGGGGTAAACTATAACAAAAGTCAAGTTGCAGTGTAGAGCACTAAGTTGAATTAAAGCCTATGGACAGGAAATAGTGGAAAGGAAAAGTCAACTACAGGTTGCTGAGGGCTTCCACTCCAGGAAGGACTTTACCTTCCAGGAGTTCCAGACTGGCACCTCCTCCAGTGCTCACGTGGCTGACTTTATCTTCAGTGTTCCATTTGGCACAGCAAGTAGCAGTGTCTCCACCTCCTATAATGGTGATACAGCCCCTGGAAGTGGCTTTCACAATTTCATCCATGAGGGCTTTTGTTCCCTTAGCAAAGGCATCCCATTCAAATACCCCTACAGGTCCATTCCACACAATTAGCTTGGCTTGGGCCACAACTTGAGCATTCTTCTTGTTGGTCTCAGGGCCACAGTCCAAAGCCATCCAGCCAGCAGGTATGCCTGATGCTACGGTGGCTTGGCCAACCTTAGCATTCTCCTCAAACTTGTCAGCAGTGACAAAGTCGACAGGAAAGGTAATGTTCACACCATTCTTACTGGCTTTAGCCATGATATCTTTGACAATCTTGGCCCCTTCTTCATCAAAGAGGGATGCACCAATCTCCATGTTGTTGAGTACCTTAAGGAAGGTAAAAGCCATTCCACCACCAATTATCATCTCATTGACTTTGTCCAGCATATTTTGGATAAGTTGGATTTTGTCTGCCACTTTGGCTCCACCAAGTATAGCCAGAAAGGGTCTCTCTGGGTTTTCCAAGGCTTTGGCAAAGTAGTCCAGCTCTTTTTTCATCAGGAATCCAGATGCTTTCTGGGGCAGATTCACTCCCACCATAGAACTGTGGGCCCGGTGAGCGGTGCCAAAAGCATCATTGACATAGACATCCCCTAGTTTGGACAGTGATGCTCGGAAGGCTTCTATTTTATCTGGTTGAGCTTTAAGCTTATTTCCAGAAGGATCTTGGCCTTTTCCTTCTTCCTCCACATGAAAGCGTAGGTTCTCCAGTAGGATAACTGAACCAGCAGCCGGGTTGGCACAGGCTTTCTCCACTTCTGGGCCCACACAGTCCTTTAGAAACAGAACATCCTTGCCCAGTAAGGATTTGAGCTCAGCAGCAACAGGCTCTAATGAGTATTTATCTGGCATGGGAACACCATCAGGTCGACCTAGATGACTCATAAGAACTACTGACCTGGCTCCATTATCTAGACAGTACTTGATGCTTGGGATGGAAGCTTTGATTCTCTGGTTATTTGTAATCTGGTTCTTCTTCATGGGAACGTTAAAATCTACTCTCATGATGACTCGCTTCCCTTTAACATCCAGCTTGTCCAAAGTTAACTTCTTAGAAAGAGACATCTTGACAATACAAAGACAGAAGCTGACAGCTAGATCTCAATGCTGAAGAATCACTTTACTGTTGCTCGGAGGTTGGATAGGTGGTACTTTCCAACGCCTTTCCCCTTGGCCCGCCCCCTTCTTCTCATCACTGTCTTCCATAGGGCAGACGTGATTGCACAGGGGAAAAGGAAATCTGGCTCTGTGATTGGTTAATGGTCTTGTCAATCTGGATTTGGAATGTGTTGCCCGTGCACATTCAAACTGCCAGTGCTGAGTGTGAACCCGGAGTGGTGGTACCTGGCTTGGAGTGAGAGCTGGGGAAGTGAAGAAACCCTGGAATAAGAATGTTTCTGAGGGCAAAGGCTCCTGCAGGTTCTCTTTTTCCACCTCTCTTTTGGCACTTTCTCTTATTCTTAAAACAAAATGAAACAAAATAAAACAAAAACCCTCAGCCAGGGCAAATCTTAATTATATTAAGATATAAAAACTAGTACCAAATAAAGAGGTGATTTGTAAAAATGGTTCTATGACTCCTTGTTTATTCGAGGCATCGTAGTATGCTTCTGTTTTTATCTTTATAAATATTTCTGTTAACAACATAGCTTGGTGTCAGCCTTTAGCTTTAGATATATTCTAGGGTAAGCGGGAATGACCTGTTTTTATGACTTTATTTTATTCTCAGACCACTGAGAAATTAGAAAATGCTTACAGAAGAAAGAAAATACAAACAAATAATACAATTAAATTTATGGGACACAAACAAATGTAATGTTAAAGAGGAAATTTCTTGCTCTAATGAAGTTAAATAAGACTTCAAATTAACAACCTAACTTAAGGGACTAGAAAAAAGAAAAACAAACTAAATTCAAAGGTTGCAGAAGAAAGGAAATAGTAAAGATTAGGACAGTGGTAAATGAAATTGAAAATAGAAAAACAATAGACAAAATTAAAAAAAAATTTTGTTCTTTGAAAAGATCAACAAAATTGACAAACCTCTATCTAAATGGACTAACAAAAAAAAGACTCAAATTACTAAGATAAGAAATGGAAGTGAAGACATTACTATTGATTTTACAGAAAGAACAATGATTATGAGAGTACTATAAATAATTTCATAGCAACAAATCAGATATATTAGGTGAAATGGACAAATTCCTAGAAACACAAACCCTACCAAGACAGAATCATGAAGAAATAAAAAAAAAAAACAAAAAAACAATAGATTTATAACTAGTAAGGTGTTAGAATCAGTAATCAAAAATTTTCTGATAAAGAAAAGCCCTGGACCTGATGGCTTCACTGGTGAATTCTACCAAACATTTACAAGACAACTAATACCAATTCTTCTCTAACTTAAAAAAAAAAATGAAGAGAAGGGAGCACTTTCTAATTCATTCTATGATGTCAGGATTACTCTGATACCAAAACCAGACAAAGGCAATTTAAGAAAAGAAAACTGCAGATCAATATTTCTTATGAACATTGAAGCAAAAATCCTCAACCAAATACTAGCAAACAGAATTCAGCAGCATATTAAAAGAATTATACACACCATGACCAAGTGGGATTTATTCCTGGAACACAAGGATGGTTCAATATATGAAAATCAATCAATGTAATACACCACATTAACAGAAAGAGGGAAAAGAAAACACATGATTATCTCAGTTGATGCAGAAAAAAGCATTTGACAAAATTCATCTCCCTTTCATGATAAAAACATTCAACAAACTAGGAATAGAAAGAAAACCACCTGAACATAATAAAAGTGAAATGTGAAAAATTCACAGTGTGTCTCAGTCATTAAGCATCTGCCTTCGGCTCAGGTCATGATCCCAGCGTCCTGGGATCGAGTCCCACATCGGGCTGCCTGCTCATCGGGAAGCCTGCTTCTCCCTCTCCCACTCCCCCTGCTTGTGTTCCTGCTCTCACTATCTTTCTCTCTGTCAAATAAATAAATAAAATCTTTAAAAAAAAAAAAAGAAAAATTCACAGCAAACATCATACTCAATAATGAAAGACTGAATGCTTTTTCTCTAATATCTGATATAACATTTTATTAAGTATTTTACTGGAAGTTCTAGCTAGAGAAATTAGACAATAAAAAGAAATAAAAGTTATCTAAATTGGAAAGGAAAAAGTATCATTCTCTCTGTTTACAGAGGATATCATTCTGATGCAGAAAACCCTAAATATTGCACCAAAAAACCATTAGAACAAAAAAATGAATTCAGCAAAGTAGCAGGATATAAAGTCAACACTCAAAAATCTGTTGCATTTTTATACACTAATGATAAACAATCAGAAAAGGAAATTGCAAAATAATTGCATTTATAATAGCATCAATAAGATAAAATACTTGAGAATTAACTTAACCAAAGAAGTAAAAGACTTGTACAAAAAAAAAAAAAAAAATACAAAACATTGCTGAAAGAAATTTAAAAAGACTTAAATAAATGTAAATGGAAACACATTATGTGTTCTTAGTTTAGAAATTCTAATGTCATTAAAATGTCAGTGCTACCCAAAGTTATCTACAGATTCAAAACAATCCCTATAAAAATGCCAAGGATGTTTTTGCAGAAATAGAAAAACCTGTCTTCAAATTCATATGGAATTGCAAGGGACCCCAGATAGCCAAAACAATTTTTGAAAAGAATGGAGCTGTAGGAATTGCACTTCCTTTCAAAATTACCACAAAGCTATAGTTATCTAAACACTGTGATACTGGCATAAAGACAGACATATAGGCCAACGGATTAGGATAGAGATCCCAGAAATAAACCCTCACATGTATGATCAAGTAATTTTTGACGAGAGTATCAAGACCATTAAATGTGGAAAAGACAATCTTTTCAATAAATATGCTGGGAAAATTGAATATCCACATGCAAGAGAATCAAGTTAGACCCTTATCTAACACTGTATACAAAAAAAAAATACCTCAAAATGGGTCAAAGGCCTAAATGCAAAATTTAAATCTATAAAACTCTTAGAAGAAAACACAGGGGCAAAAGTATCATGATACTAAATTGGCAATAATTTCTTGGATCTGACACCAAAGTCATAGACAAAAAAGGAAGAAGAATAAACTAGACTTCACGAAAATTAAAGAAGTTTGTTCATCAAAAAACACTACCACACAGTAACACAGTAAAAATGTAATCCACAAAATAGACAGTATTTGCAAATCAAGTATCTGATAAGAGGTAAATATCCAGAATATACATAGAACTCCTAAAACTCAACAACAAAAAAACAACCTTATAAAAATTGTCAAAGACTTGAATACCCACTTTGTCAATAAGCACCTAAAGAGATGCTCAACATCACTAATCATTAGGGAAATGTACATCAAAACTACAATGAAGTGCCACTTTAGCCCATTAGGAGAGCAACTATCAAAGGAAGAAAGGAAAAAAGGAAAAAGGAAGGAAGGAAGGAAGGAAGGAAGGAAGGAAAGAAGGGGGAGAGGCAAGGAGGGAGAAGTGTTGGCAACAATGTAGAGAAAATGGAACTTTTGCACACTGTTGGTGGGAATACAAAATGACACACCCCCTGCAGAAAACAGTATGGTGGTTCTTCTAAAAATTAAACATATAATTTCTATGTGATCCAGCAATTCTTCTTCTGGGTATATATCCAAGATAATTGAAAATAAGATCTCAAAGAGATATTTGTACATCTATTTTCATAGTAGCATTATTCACAGTAGTCAAAATATGGAAGCAACCTAAGTGTCCATTGATAGGTAAATGAATAAATAAAATGTGGTATGTACATATAATGAAATTAAAAGGAAGGGAATTCTGACACATGCTACAACATGAATGAAACTTGAGGACATTCTGCTAAGTGAAAAAGGTGAGTCACAGAAAGACAAATATTGTATAGTTCCACTCCCCTGAGGTACCTGGAGTTGTCAGAATCATAAAGACAGAAAGTAGAATGGTGATGGCCAAAGACTGAAAGAAGAGATGGTTGGGTAGTTATTGTTTACTGGGTACAGAGTTTCAGTTTTACAAGATGAAAAGAAGTCTGGAGATGGATGGTGGTGGTTGTACAACATGATGGATGTATTTTAATATCACTTGAACTGTACAGTTAAAAATGGTTAAGATGGCAAATTTGACACTATCTGTATTTTGCCATAAAAATTAGGAAAAAATAGGAGGAGGAGCAAGATGGTGGAGGAGTAGGAGACCTAAATTTCGTCTGGTCCCAGGAATTCAGCTAGATAGGGATCAAACCATTCTGAACACCTATGAACTCAACAGGAGATCGAAGAAAAGAATAGCAGCAACTCTCTGGACAGAAAAGCGACCACTTTCTGGAAGGTAGGACATGCAGAGAAGTGAATCTAAGGTGATATTCGGGAAGATAGATGGCGGAGGGAGGGGGCCTCAGCCAGCCGCTACCCACAAGTGAAAGAGCAGGGGAGCACAAAATCAGAACTTTTAGAAGTCGGCTCCACTGAGGGATGTCGCTCCAGTGGCTAAGCGAGGGTGGGGTGGGGGTTGGGGGGCTGGAACTCTCTCCGGGACAATGTGGTCTCAGGACCCTGGGGTCACAGAAAGACCAGGGGTGCCTGAGTGCGGCACAGCTCCCAGGTATTGGAGCGGGGAAACCGGCTGCAGAGATGGAGCCGAGGAGCGGGCTCTCAGCTCGGGGTTGCCATAAACTGTGATCCGCGGCACAGTAGGGCCTCTGTTCCTCCAGCGGGGACCCAACAAGCGGCAGATCCAGGGAGACTCCCCTTCCTTCCCCAGGAGGAGCGAGACGGGAGCGCACCGCAGGGATCT
Organism: Halichoerus grypus; assembly: GCF_964656455.1. Taxonomy (NCBI): domain Eukaryota; kingdom Metazoa; phylum Chordata; class Mammalia; order Carnivora; family Phocidae; genus Halichoerus; species Halichoerus grypus. Next base: position 99,919,099 of record NC_135720.1, on the reverse strand, counting down.
GCTGGGTTTGGAGACTCCACATAGGGTCGTGTGCCAGAGATAGAAATGCTCTGTCACAGGCTGGGTGAGCACAGAGTGAGGCCTGAAACTGGGGAGAGAGGAGTGATTGACTGCTTTTCTCTGGGGGCTCACTGAGGAGTGGGGCCCCAAGTTCTCAGCTCCTCTGGGGCAGAGATTGGGAGGCCACCATTTTCACACTCATCCTCCAAGGTTGGAGGGAAAGCTTGCAGGGAACAAAGGCTATGGAGAGCAAACCCAAGCAGATTACTTAGCATGGACCCTGGCAAGGGTGGGGCAATTCCGCCTCCAGCAAAGACGTTTGAGAACCACTGAAACAGGCCCCTCCCGCAGAAGATCAGCAAGAACAGCCAGCCAAGACCAAGTTTACCGATCAATGAGAACTGCAGAACTCCAGCACTAGGGGAATACAGCACATGGAATTCATTGCTTTTTTCCCACTGATTCTTTAGTCTTTCAAAGTTTATTTTTTTAATCTTCTTATTTTCTTTTTCTATTTTTTTTTGAATTTTTCTTTTTCCCTTTTTCTACCAATATCTAATCAATCCCTTTTTTAAAAATCTTTCTTATTTTTCATTTTTAGACTCATATTCTATCCCTTCATTGTAGTAAACCCTGTTTTTGGTGTATATATATATATAAGTTGTTCTCTCTTTAAAATTTTGGGATACAGTTTCTTCTAACAGACCAAAATATACCCTAAATCTTTAGTGTATGGCTTTGTCTAGTCTCCTGCCTGATCACATTCTCTCTTTTTTATTTTTTCAATTTTTTAATTCTTTCTTTTTTCAACCAACTTCTTATCTTATCAATTTCTTTTATAAAATCTTTTATAATTTCCATCTTTATAGTCATATTTCATCCCCTCATCATATTTACCTTATATTTGTACATATATAAGTTTTCTTTCTTTAAAATTTTGGGAGATGGTTTCTTCTAACAGACCAAAATATGCCAAAAATCTAGTCTGTGGCATTGATCTATTCACCAGCCTGATCATATTTGATCATTTTCTTTTTTCTTTTTTGTCTTTTTCTTCTTCTTTTCTTTTTCTTTTTTTTTCCTTTTCTTCTTTTCTTCTTTTTCTTTTTCTTTTTTCTTTCTTTCCCTTTCTTTTCCCCTGGATTCAGGTCTGTACTGATTCGTTTAGTGTATATTTTTCTGGGGTCGTTGTTACCCTGTTAGCATTTTGTTCTCTCATTCATCTATTCTCCTCTGGACAAAATGACAAGATGGAAAAAATCACCTCTAAAAAAAAAAAAGAACAAGAGGCAGTACCAGCTGCCAGGGACCTAATCAATGCAGACATTAGTAAGATGTCAGAACTAGAGTTCAGAATGACGATTATAAAGATAATAGCGGGGCTTGAAAAAAGCATGGAAGATATTAGAGAAACGCTTTCTGGGGAAATAAAAGAACCAAAATCTAACCCAGTCGAAATCAAAAAGGCTATTAATGAGGTGCAATCAAAAATGGAGGCTCTAACTTCTAGGAAAAATGAGGCAGAAGAGAGAATTAGTGATATAGAACACCAAATGATGGAAAATAAAGAAGCTGAGAAAAAGAGAGATAAACAACTACTGGATCACGAGGGCAGAATTTGAGAGATAAGCGATACCATTAGATGAAACAATATTAGAATAATTGGGATCCCAGAAGAAGAAGAAACAGAAAGAGGGGCAGAAGGTATATTGGAGCAAATTATAGCAGAGAACTTCCCTAATTTGGGGAAGGAAACAGGCATCAAAATCCAGGAGGCACAGAGAACCCCCCTCAAAATCAGTAAAAAGAGGTCAACACCCTGACATCTAATAGTAAAACTTACAAGTCTCAGAGACAAAGAGAAAATCCTGAAAGCAGCTCGGGAGAAGAGGTCTGTAACCTACAATGGTAGAAACATTAGATTGGCAACAGACCTATCCACAGAGACCTGGCAGGCCAGAAAGGACAGGCACGATATATTCAGAGCACTAAATGAGAAAAATATGCAGCCAAGAATACTATATCCAGCTAGGCTGTCATTGAAAATAGAAGGAGAGATAAAAAGCTTCCAGGACAAACAAAAACTAAAGGAATTTGCAAACACAAAACCAGTACTACAAGAAATATTGAAAAGTTCCTCTAAGCAAAGAGAGAGCCTATAAGTAAGATAGACCAGAAAGGAACACAGACAATATAGAGTAACAGTCACCTTGCAGGCAATACAATGGCACTAAATTCATATCTTTCAATAGTTACCCTGAATGTAAATGGGCTAAGTGCCCCAATCAAAAGACACAGGTTACCAGACTGGATAAAAAAACAAGACCCATCAATATGCTGTCTGCAAGAGACTCATTTTAGACCCAAAGACACCTCCAGATTGAAAGTGAGGGGGTGGAAAACCACTTAGCATGCTAATGGACACCAAAAGAAAGCTGGGGTGGCAATCCTTATATCAGACAAATTAGATTTTATTTTTTTATTTTTATTTATTTATTTTTTAAAGATTTTATTTATTTATTTGAGAGAGAGAATGAGAGACAGAGAGCACGAGAGGGAAGAGGGCAGAGGGAGAAGCAGACCCCCTGCTGAGCAGGGAGCCCGATGTGGGACTCGATCCCAGGACTCCAGGATCATGACCTGAGCCGAAGGCAGTCGCTTAACCAACTGAGCCACCCAGGCGCCCGACAAATTAGATTTTAAACCAAAGACAGGAATAAGAGATGAAGAAGGGCACTATATTCTACTTAAAGGGTCTATCCAACAAGAAGATCTAACAATTGTAAATATCTATGCCCCTAACATGGGAGTAGCCAATTACACAAGCCAATTAATAACAAAATCAAAGAAACACATAAAAAACAATACAATAATAGTAGGAGACTTTAACATCGCCCTCATTGAAATGGACAGATTATCTAAGCAAAAGATCAACAAGGAAATAAAGACTTTAAATGACACACTGGACCAAATGGACTTCACAGATATATTCAGATCATTCCATCCCAAAGCAACAGAATACACATTCTTCTCTAGTGCGCATGGAACATTCTCCAGAATAGATCACATCCTAGGTCACAAATCAGGTCTCAACTGGTACCAAAGGATTGGGACCATTCCCTGCGTATTTTTGGACCACAATGCTTTGAAACTAGAACTCATTCACAAGAGGAAGGTCGGAAAGAACTCAACTACGTGGAGGCTAAAGAGCATCCCACTAAAGAATGAATGGGTCAACCAGTAAATTAAAGAAGAATTTAAAAAAGTCCATGGAAACAAATGAAAATGAAAACAACTGTTCAAAATCTTTGGCATTCAACAAAGGCAGTCCTAAGAGGAAAGTATATAGCAATACAAGCCTTTCTCAAGAAACAAGAAAGGTCTCAAATACACAACGTAACCCTATACCTAAAGGAGCTGGAGAAAGAACAGCAAATAAAGCCTAAACCCAGCAGGAGAAGATAAATAATAAAGATCAGAGCAGAAATCAATGAAATAGAAACCAAAAGAACAGTAGAGCAGATCAACGAACGTAGGAGCTGGTTCTTTCAAAGTTTTAATAAGATTGATAAACCCCTGGCCAGGCTTATCAAAAAGAAAAGAGAAATGACCCAAACAAATAAAATCATGAATGAAAGAGGAGAGATCACAACCAACAATAACGAAATACAAACAATTATAAGAACATATTATGAGCAACTATATGCCAGCAAATTAGATAATCTGGAAAAAATGGATGCATTCCTAGAGATGTATAAACTACCAAAACTGAACCAGGAACAAATAGAAAACCTGAACAGACCCATAACCATTAAGGAAATTGAAGCAGTAATCAAAAATTTCCCAACAAACAAAAGCCCAGGGCCAGATGGCTTCCCAGGGGAATTCTACCAAACATTTAAAGAAGAATTAATACCTATTCTTCTGAAACTGTTCCATAAAATAGAAGTGGAAGGAAAACTTCCAAACTCATTTAATGAGGCCAGCATTACCTTGATCCCAAAATCAGACAAAGACCCCATCAAAAAGGAGAATTACAGACCAATATCCTTGATGAACATGGTTGTAAAAATTCTCACCAAAATACTAGCCAATAGGATCCAACAGTACATTAAAATGATTTTTCACCATGACCAAGTGGGATTTATTCCTCGGCTGCAAGGGTGGTTCAATCAATCTATGCGATACAATACATTAATAAAAGAAAGAACAAGAACCATATGATCCTCTCAATAGATGCAGAAAAAGCATTTGACAAAGTACAACATCCTTTCTTGATTAACTCTTCAAGTATAGGGATAGAGGGTACATACCTCAGTATCATAAAAGCCATCTATGAAAAACCCACAGCGAATATCATTCTCAATGGGGAAAAACGGAGAGCTTTCCCCCTAAGGTCAGGAACACGGTAGGGATGTCCACTATCACCACTGCTATTCACATAGTATTAGAAGTCCTAGCCACAGCAATCAGACAACAAAAAGAAATCAAAGGCATCCAAATCGGCAAAGAAGAAGTCAAACTCTCACTGTTTGCAGATGATATGATACTTTATGTGGAAAACCCAAAAGACTCCACCCCAAAACTGCTAGAACTCATACAGGAATTCAGTAAAGTGGCAGGATATAAAATCAATGCACAGAAATCAGTGGCATTCCTATACACCAACAGCAAGACAGAAGAAAGAGAAATTAAGGAGTCAATCCCATTGACAATTGCACCCGAAACCATAAGATACCTAGGAATAAATCTAACCAAAGAGGCAAAGAATCTGGGCTCAGGAAACTATAAAATACTCATGAAAGAAATTGAGGGAGACAGAAAAATGTAAAAACATTCCATACTCATGGATTGGAAGAACAAATATTGTGAAAATGTCAATGTTACCTAGAGCAATCTACACATTCAATGCAATCCCTATCAAAATACCATCCACTTTTTTCAAAGAAATGGAACAAATAATCCTAAAATTTGTATGGAATCAGAAAAGACTCCGAATAGCCAAAGGAATGTTGAAAAAGAAAAGCAAAGCTGGCGGCATCACAGTTCTGGACTTCAAGTTCTATGACAAAGCTGTCATCACCAAGACAGTATGGTACTGGCACAAAAACAGGCACAGATCAATGGAACAGACTAGAGAGCCCAGAAATGGACCCGCAACTCTATGGTCAACTAATCTACGACAAAGCAGGAAAGAATGTCCAATGGAAAAAAGTCTCTTCAACAAATGTTGTTGGGAAAATTGGACAGCCACATGCAGAAGAATGAAACTGGACCATTTCCTTACACCACACACAAAAATAGACTCCAAATGGTTGAAAGACCTCAATGTGAGACAGGAGTCCATCAAAATCCTACAGGAGAACACAGGCAGCAACCTCTTCGACCTCAGCCACAGCAACTTCTTCCTAGAAACATTGCCAAAGGCAAGGGAAGCAAGGGCAAAAATGAACTATTGGGACTTCATCAAGATAAAAAGCTTTTGCACAGCAAAAGAAACAGTCCACAAAACCGAAAGACAACCGACAGAATGGGAGAAGATATTTGCAAATGACACATCAGATAAAGGGCTAGTATCCAAAATCTATAAAGAACTTCTTAAGCTCAACACCCAAAGAACAAATGATCCAATCAAGAAATGGGCAGAAGACATGAAGAGCCATTTTTCCGAAGAAGACATCCAAATGGCCAACAGACACATGAAAAAGTGCTCAACATCTCTCGGCATCAGGGAAATCCAAATCAAAACCTCAATGAGATATCCCCTCACACCAGTCAGAATGGCTAAAATTAACAAGTCAGGAAATGACAGATGTTGGCAAAGATGTGGGGAAAGGGGAACCTTCCTACAGTGTTGTTGGGAATTCAAGTTGGTGCAGCCACTCTGGAAAACAGTATGGAGGTTCCTCAAAAAGTTGAAAATAGAGCTACCCTATAACCCAGCAATTGCACTACTGGGTATTTCCCAAAGATACAAATGTAGTGATGTGAAGGGGTACATGCATCCTCATGTGTATAGCAGCAATGTCCGCAATAGCCAAACTACGGACAGAGCCAAGATGTCCATCGACAGATGAATGGATAAAGAAGATGTGGTATATACATACAATGGAATATTATACAGCCATCAAAAGGAATGAAATCTTTCCATTTGCAATGACGTGGATGGAACTGGAGGGTATTATGCTGAGCGAAATAAGTCAATCAGAGAAAGACATGTATCATATGATCTCACTGATATGAGGAATTCTTATTTCCAGGAAACAAACTGAGGGTTGCTGGAGTGGTGGGGGATGGGAGGGATGGGGTGGCTGGGTGATAGACATTGGGGAGGGTATGTGCTATGGTGAGCGCTGTGAATTGTGTAAGACTGTTCAATCACAGACCTGTACCTCTGAAACAAATGATACATTATAGTTAAAAAAAAAAAAAAGAAGATGATAGTAGGAAGGGAAAAATGAAGGGGGGAAATCGGAGGGGGAGATGAAGCATGAGAGACTATGGACTCTGAGAAACAAACTGAGGATTCTAGAGTGGAGGGGGGTGGGGGAATGGGTTAGCCTGGTGATGAATATTAAAGAGGTCACATATTGAATGGAGCACTGGGTGTTATATGCAAACAATGAATCATGGGACACTACATCAAAAACTAATGATGTAATGTATGGTGATTAACATAACATAATAAAAATTTTAAAAAATAGGAAAAAATAAAAACATTTTAAATCAAACTCATCATCAAGAGAATGAATAGGGAAGCATATATTGGGGGAAGCATATTCATAAAACATGCATCTAATGACAGTATTATCCAAGATACATAAAATGAACTTAAAATTAAAAAAAAAAAGACAACATTCCAACTTTAAAAGAGGTAAAAATGTGAACAGACATTTCCCAAATAAGATTGTGTGTTTTGTGTGTGTGTGTGTGTGTGTTTGTGTGTATAATATATATATTTGGTCAGCACATGAAAAAGTGCTTAATTTCAGTAACCATCAAGAGAGTGAAAAATAAAACCACAATGAGAAACTATTACTATTACATTAACATCAAACATTAGCGAAACTGTGGAGAAACTGATTCTCACAGTGTTAGTGGATTACAACCATTTTGAAAAAAAGATCTGGCAGTTTCTTATGAAACTAAACCTACATCTACCCTGTGACCCATCAATTCTAATCTAATATATTTATCCAAGATAACTGAAAATATATGATGATGAAAAGGCTTGTACAGGAATGTAAAAACTTGAAATATGCCAGGAATCGTCATAAATTGGAATGCTACTTAGAAATAAAATTTACAAACTCTGCTACATACAATACTCAAAAAGCATCATGGTGTTAAAAGAATTCTTCCATAAATGAGTGTGTATTGTGTGATTCCATCCATATGAAGATATACAAACAAGTTAATCTATAGTGAATAAAAATTACAAGAGTAGTTGCCTCTGAAGTAGAAGTAGGGGAAATAGAAGGGACATGGGGAAAATTTCTGGGATGATATTTCTATATGTTAATAATAGTTTGGGTTACACAGATGTATTTGTAAAAATCCTCAAAAACCTGCAAAATACTTTGAAATGCATCAAGTATAACTTGGAGTAATGCATGGATAGAAGGACGGCTATGTGGATGGATACATGGTAAAACATATGTAGAAAAATGTTAATGATAAAATCTAGGTGCTGTGTATATGGGCATTTTCTGTGAAATTCTTCAATTTTACTGTTTATTTGAAAAATTACATGATTAAAAAATAAAATAACTTCTTAATGTTGTCTATTTTGTTTATCAGTAATTTCTCCTGAAGTCATTAAATATTTATATTTACATTTATATTACATGGTGAAGAACAGGACTACAAAAAGAGTACAAGTTTTTTTTTTTAATTTTCTTAAATTAAATTAAGATTGCTTATAATACGTTTTATAATTTATGGTAGTACTGTGTGTGCAGTTATGTAATTTTCTAGAGTTACACTTAAATCCCAGGGGCAAACATGGAAGATTTGCACAGTTGAATATATTGTGTTTGTAGTTTCATGAGAAAGATACACAGTTGGTGCTCTTTAAATGTAAGTTTCAGAAGCTGGAAGTGGATTTGATATGTTTACTAAGGCCTTATCCATTTTCTTTGCTTTTTTTCAAGTTTTTTATTTACTTTTATTTTTTTAAAGATTTTTATTTATTTACTTGACAGAGAGAGACACAGTGAGAGAAGGAACACAAGCAGGGGGAGTGGGAGAGGGAGAAGCAGGCTTCCCGCCGAGCAGGGAGTCCCATGCGGGGCTCGATCCCAGGACCCTGGCATCATGACCTGAGTCGAAGGCAGACGCTTAACCAACTGAGCCACCCAGGTGCCCCAAGGCCTTATCCATTTTCAACTGGAACTAAAAGAAAAATTGCACTGGAAAGGTATGGAGCAGAAGACTTGAGTCCTATTTCTGGAGTGGCTGAAAGAAGGAAACAGTGCCCGGTGAAGCCTGAAACATCATTTTCTTAGGCTGATTCGCTTTTAAGGAAAGTCATGCTTTGCTAAAGATAAATAGCTACTATGAATAAATAGAAATGTTGAATCAGAACATGCAGAGTTCATTGTATTTAATACTTGGACATATTTAATTTTGTCATCATTTAACTTCTAAATCTGTATGGTTCTGGCTTTGATAGTATTTTATAGTTTTGTTTTGGTTTTTTTTTTCTTTTTAGTGACAAAAAGTAGTATAACTTAGATGAAATTTAGTGAATGGTTGATACCATTCCAAGGTTACCAGGCTTCATTAGCTTACACACTGAAATACTTGAATTTTCCATGTTTTATTTGTGGAAGACGTTAACAGTACATAGCAAGGAGTCTGTATTTTTAGAAACAAGAAAAAGTCTAGCCAGTGTGTGGAAGAGACCCCAGGGGAGGCCTCCCGGCATTTTCACTCCTTCAATCTCACACAGAGCTTCTTTTCTCCCAGCCCCAAATTTATTTTCTAAACTTCCCCCCACAGTGAAACGTGATTTCCTCTGACAAAACCACTTCACCGGTGCAGGATATATTTCTGGGAATTTTTTGCAAACTGACATCCCCTATCGTGGTGCACTGAAATAAAATTCTCAGACACCAATCTGAGCAGCCGTGCAGGGCTGCCTCAGCAAGGGAGAGCAGCCACAGCTAATTCTGCACATAGCTTTTATTTTGTTTTTCTATCAGAAAAGCAAGGACAGATGCCTCAAAATGTGGGAAAGGAGTACAAAGGGATGGCAAATATCTTGAAGTGGTAAAGCAGCCTGCACTCTCCCCTATGCCTAGGCACGCAGGGAAGCAGTCATGAGACAAGGGAGGAGTGGGATGCTGGGGCTAGTAATCACCAGGTGCAGGGGAGTCTTATGAGGGCTCAAGATTGTTGAGTTCTTGCATTTCTTGGGGAGGGGTGGTGCAGAAAGAAATGGCTTTCAGTGGAAGTCCAAAGTGCAGAGGGAGAGACTGGGCTGCTGAAGAGGATTTTTGTTGCACTGTTTCTCTTTCCCTTGTGTCTTGTTGAGATCAAACCAGTGAGTACAATCAGGATGGAGTAGCAGTTGGGAGGGGTACATCTTGTGAACTTTATCTAATAAGATAAGCGCTGGATAGTCCTGAAATTTTGGTTTCACAACTAAGCAAAATAAAGTGTCAAGCAAAAAAGGAACAGGAAAATAAAAAGAAAAGGCAAGAAAGAAAGAAAGAAAGAAATGTGCACAAAAAGCATGAAAACAGTGCCTTAAAGATTGGTTCTAAATCTCTCTCTCTCTCTTTTTTTAAGTGTGTCAATTGTAGAGTAATGTAAAGCCAACACCGGTCTAGGCTGAAGTGTGGAGCCAAGGACAATTATGTTTAAGTCTGGCAGGCTCTGAGGTCTTTCAACAAATAATCTGGGAAAGGAGAATTTATTGAAGTAGATGAGCTATAATATTTCCTAGAGGATAGATGACATCCATGGTCTCTTAACTGATATTTTTGTCCATTTGTAACACACACGCACACACACACGCGCGCGCATGCATGCGTGCACACACACACACACACACGTGAAGTTAGTGCCTGAGGTTTGGCTCACCTTACAGACATTAGCAACCAAGGCAATAAAAACAATTATAAGGGGGAAAAATCAGTATATTTGAGGAGCTTCCCCCCTTATGAAAGAAAGGTAACAAACAGCACAATATATCTAAGGAGCCAAATTAATTCAACACAAGATTAAAATAAATGGGAAAATAACCTGAGGGAAATTAAAATAATGGAAATATGAAGGAAGATGAAGCAGTTAGGAAGCATAACCACTGGAATATATTAAATATGGAAAAAAATTGAAGCACATAACTCAAAGGGATAGGCTGTATAATAAAATAGACATACAAGTAACTAAAGAATGAATTAGTGATCAGATAATTTGTGAAGGAACGTTGACACAGTGTACTAGAAAAGGACCAAGAAGAGAGTGAGGACAAAGCCAAGGGGTGTGGAAACTAACAATAGTGACAATATCCATCTCGGAGAAGTCATAAAGGGAGAGAAAATGTATGAAGGTGATAAAACATTTGAAAAAAGAATATCCTATGATAGAATAAAGACATAAGATCTTGGGTTTAAAGAAGTTATAACATGATATGCAGAATAGCCAAGATTTGAAACAAACACACATCCTAGAAATAACATACTGAATTTTAGCAACATTCACACCAAGAAAATATATTTTTTTAAGTTTCTAGAACGGAAAAAGATGATGAAATGCAAAAGAAATTAAGATCCCACTTATCAAAATAAACAAAAAACTCACCATTTTTTACAGAAACCTTTATATCTAGCTAACATATAATGTAAATAGAAGGCTTAAAGCTATTTTAAGTCATTAAAAAAATATCAGAATGTTAATATCAGTGAGGCTGACTTTTTTCAAAAAAGAAAAACAACTCTGGGTAGGTTTATTCTACCAGGGAGAAATTCAAGTCTAAAACAAAGCAATGAATTTGTGGAGCTAAGTACAGCTTAAAATTTTAGTAAAACTCATTTTCTAAATAAGTGATGATCACAGTTTTATTTTTTCTTAATTGAAAAAATTTTGTTTTGTATTTGTGCTTTACCAGTGATCTTAAGGAAGCTGTAGACTACATTTTAGACAAGGAAGCTTCTATAGCAGTCTGTATTTTATTTTTTTAAATTTGTTTCTTTTATTGAAATATAGTTGATGCACAATATTACATTAGTTTCAGGTATACAACATAGTGATTTGACAACTGTATACATTATGTTATGCTCACCAGAAGTGTAGTACCCTCTGTCTCCATACAATTACAATCCCATTGACTATATTCTTGTTGCTGAACATTTCATTCCCATGAATATTCATTTCATAACTGGAAACCTGTATCTCCCATGCCCCATCATCCACTTTGCCCATCCCTAACCCTCCCCTCTGGCAATCATCATATTTTTCTCTGTATTTATGGGTCTATTTCTGCTTTTCATGTGTTTGTTATTCATTTATTTGTCTTGGTTTTTAGATTCCACATATAAGTGAAATCATATAATAATTGTTTTTCTATATCTTATTTCACTTACCATAATACCCTATAGGTCCATCCATGTTGTTGTAAATGGCAAGATCTCATCCTTTTTGATGGTTGAGTAATATTCCATTATAGGGGTGTGTGTGTGTGTGTGTGTGTGTGTGTGTGTGTGTGTGTATTATATAATGTATATAATGTGTGTGTATATATATGATGTAAGGAATTGGGAACTATAATTTTATTAAAATTAGGTAAATAAGAATCATAATAAAATAAGATAAAACATCTCCATCTCAAACAAATCTTAGGAGAGGACTGATATCTTGCTGAGGTTAGGTTGGGTTGCACTTTCCCCAAAGGCACCAAACTGTAGATAGTCACCAAATATAACAAGAAAATTGTGTTCTAAAAAACATTTCCTTCAAAATGGTGTTTCAAAGTGACCCTTGCAATTAAAATTTTAACCAAAGATTGCCTAGAAGCTAGAAGGCTCAAATTCATGTCTATTGCAAGATTTAAAAATTTTTGCTTTAAGAGGATATTACAAGATAAAGTAATGAATCAGTTGATCAAAAGGAGCATAACTCCTACCTACCCGCATCATTGTTCTTGCAGTATGTAAGAGTCAGTTGATCAAAAGGAGCATAACTCCTACCTACCCGCATCATTGTTCTTGCAGTATGTAAGAGTCTCATTTTCATGTTTGACTTTTTATTTTACAGAGCTCACAACTTTCAACAGGAAATTAAAAAAAGAAAGAGGTGAGGAGGGCAACCAGTCACTCAGTTTTTGTAAAATGAATCTTTTCATCATTTTAAAGCTGATGTTTAATCCCTGTTGTGTTATATCTGGTAGCAATCTCCATAATGAAAACCATGTCATATAATTTTTGTAATGTTTTATCATTAAATAAGTACATTTAATTAATGCATTTCCAATGTCTTCAAAATTTTTTGCACTGTAATATTCCATGTGGTTTCATATATTGTTGAAGATAATGCTGACAAAGAGAAGAGGTTTGGGTTGGAGAGGAGGAGAGAGTTGTAATCTACAGAGTTTGAGGGAAAGGAAAGGAATGATGAGAAGGTCTGCCTTTGTGCTTCCAGCATTAACTAGAGGAATTGAGGAGAGTTATTACACAGATTCATGGCAAAGGACAAGGCTATTTGATTCCGATAAGCTGGCTTAATAGAAATATCCTTTAAGAGTATATATGTTCTAAAAAGTGTGCAAGACATCACTAATTTTCTTATATATTGGAGATACAAGCAATAGGTGCTAATCCTTTGTTCCTCATCTAGCCCTGGAGACCAATAGTAAGACAGGGAATTAGAATTCCTTTAGTAGGGCGCCTGGGTGGCTCAGTTGGTTGCGTGACTGCCTTCGGCTCAGGTCATGATCCTGGAGTCCCTGGATCGAGTCTTGCATAGGGCTCCCTGCTCAGCGGGGAGTCTGCTTCTCCCTCTGACCTTCCCCCCTCTCATGTACTCACTCTCTCTCATTCTCTCTCTCTCAAATAAATAAATAAAATCTTTAAAAAAAAAAAAAGAATTCCTTTAGTAAACATAGCCATCATGAATGGAAATTAAAATAGAAAGTACCATCATTCCAGAAAAGGCAGCTCCTCTGGGTGGTATGTTCTCCAAGCAGCCACCTGGACCCCCACCTGGATTCCCCACCTGGACCCCCACCTGGACTCTCCACCTGGACCCTCACCTGGACCCTCACCTTGACTCCCCACCTGGGCTCCCCAGACAGGTTTCACTGCTTCAGTTTGTGCCAGGTGCTCCGAGAACTTCTAACAGTACCTTGATGGAAGAGGTGGAGTCATCTTTTGAGGCTTGCTTTGCTTCCCTGCTGAGTCAGAACTGTACCAATGGCATGGATTAGGAAGAAATTTGAACTGGTGTTGATGAATCTATCCAGAAATTTCTGGATATTGCAAGATGGACACAATGTTTTTTCCTACGCAAAATATTGCGGTCATCTGTTCAGAAACCAGAGCCAATTATCAAACAGGATGTCTCAGAACTAAGGAGTGAATTACAATGTAAAGGTGCTGTGGTCCAGAGGCACTGGACAAAACTGAGGTATTTGCAGCAGGTACTGGAGGACATCCAGCTGAAATCTTTCAGGGCCTCTTGGTCTACCTCGACCAGGTGTTCACTAATATCCCTTCCTCTATGAAACAAACCTGAATGAAAACTGGCCTGAAAGCGATCTGATGTGTGAGTCAGCCTAAACAGTTTTGACAACATCAGTTCACGTAGACGTGACATTTTTAAAGAACTCCTTGCCAGACAGGGAGATGATTTTCATCTGATGCTCCTACCTAAAAATTCCCCCTATTTTTATAGACATTATTTTTTGAGTACTTTAGAAAATTCTTGTATCTTTGGTAAATCAAGTAAAATTTTTTTTGTCTTTAGCAAAGTTTAGACTGTTAGTGTGACGCCATTTACAGATTCCTTTTTGTGTTTCCTGTTTTATTTTTTTATGACTTTTAATCTTTTTGTGTTTCCAGTTTCAGATTCAGTTGTATGGCTCTGAGGGAAAAAATTTTGTATGATCTGATCTGAGAATCAAAGGATGAGGATTTTGGTTGTAGGCCTTTTACGACAGTTGCCCATCAGTGGTAGTGTAGAAAAATGGTTAAATGTGTGGAGTTTCAAGACTTTGTACTACCACAAGAAGAATCCAGTGTAACAATGTTTGTAATACTTCCAGAGCACTCAGAATTAGGATGTTAAATAGGCCAGAAGAGGATTACAATATCCTAGGGTAGAGCAGTAATATTACAGTAGGATATTTAAACTGATGTTGACTTTTATTTGGAGTAGGTTTATATTTTGGGGGTGTTTATTTACTTTTTGGAGGAGAGGATGTAGTAGGAGCAGCGATATGCTGTATTGCGTTATGTTCTGCAATGAAGGATCAGTTCAAGTAACAGGACAGACCCTGTTCTCAGCAGCACGACCACTGAGGCTAGGGGAAATACAAGCTTGTTGTGGTTGTCTCCTTCAGTTTTGAGTTTTATTCGGTTGTGTCAAATTTGTTTTCCTTTTCCGGGGCAGAATTTTCCATTAAGGCAAGTGCTTGCTAACGGATGATATTGATTCAAGGGACTGGAGTCTCAGGGTAGGGAGTGGGCCTCAGTGTTTGTGAAGATGTTTTACCCTCTTATTTGTTATGCAGCCCAATGAGATTCTCTGTTGAACTGCTGTTGAGAAATACAGACTGGCATTGTGTCTGGCTCGCATTGGATGAGATTTTTCTTTCTTGTTTACAGTCTTGGCTTAGATTACATCCCTTTATTCAAAACAGACACTCCACTGTCTTCTGAGCTGGCACTACCTCTGTGACTGTGTCTTGTGTCCTGTGTCCTGTGTCCTGACTCTTGTTTTCTTCAGCCTTGAAGGCCCCTCCCCACACGCATTGACATCCATTTACAGTTCTGTCTGACCTGGAGGTGTCTGGTCCCTTAAGCCTCCTAACACTCTCTCCGCTGCGCTCCCAGGACACAGGACTTCCTGTCTTTCTACCAACCTTGATTGGTTCTCCCTGGGTTTAGGGTGGGGGAGTGGGGGAGGTGGGGCGGTGGGGGGCTGGTGTTAGTGATTTGTATTTGTCTCTTTCCCCTCATGAGCATAAAACATTGCTCCCCTCTGAATATCCTGAGACCACATATTATTTATCTTTTATACCTAATACTTACTACTCTTTTTTTTGTTTGTGTGTATGTGGAGGGGGGTACACAGCCTGAGGCCAATGAATCCCCTCAGTCAGAATGTATAGGTTAAACAGACATTTTAGAAGTTGTTTTTACTCACATTCTATGACTTCAAGGTTGTTAACCTGGTCCTATCATGCTAATTAGAAGCTCTGATTGGCAATTTTAGATTTCTTGATTTTTTCATTATTTCCTTATTTGAATTCCTTTCTTAGGCAATTCCTTGTGTGCAAGCAAGCATCCTATTTTTATGTGATCTCAATTGCATTCACAACACAAATATTTTTGAGGAAATAAACAAATGTCAATTTTAATTTTTAGATGACGGTGAAAAGAATTTTATTTACCATGCCATTCACATTTCTATAAAATGAACACAGATTTGATAGAAATATAGAATTCTATAGAATTATAGATTTTTTTTTTTTAACCAAATGATTGTGAATTACCCTCACACCCTGAACCAGTCACATCCTTTACATCCTGCAGGCTACTTGTTATATTTTCACCAAGTGTCTAAACAGGAGCAATTTTATGCTGCTCTGGCACTTATCCTATATTACCTGTATACCTTTTGGAACTTATTTTTAATATTATGTCATATTGTTCGTGTATGTTTTGTAATTCTTTTGAAGTGAAGGGGACTACCTCCCATATATATGCATCACATTTTGTTGGTAGTCACTGCTGAATAAATATTTTTAAATTAGGTACATATGATGTTTTTTTATTCCTGTTCTCATATGTTTATAGAAGTTACAATCAATATATGATATGTTTAAACCATTTCCAATTTATTAATATTTATCTTGCAAGTAATGAGACTGGACTGTGTTTTATAGGTTGCTTTAATGATTGATTTAAAATAGAAGTAAATGAAACAGTGAGGCTTAGTAAATGTTAGCTATGTAGGGAAGACAGACATCAGGGCTGGGGGATGGTGGGACAATGAGAAAGCTTGAGAGGGAGTTAAACACAGTAAGACTCTACTTTAGGACAAGTTTTAGTGCAAGGATTCAGTTATGCCATCAATTGAATTATGTCAACCTTAACAGCTATAAATCACATGATTGAAATATGAGGCTATGTTGAACTCCATCCTTAGCTCTAGCATTGATAAAGGTTACAACAATGTTAGTTCAGGCTGTATTGAGACCGGAATAGGTGATATTGATGTTAGTAAACTGAGGCCCTATTGATTGCTATAAATTAGGATTCCCGCTACCATTAAAACCAATAAACTTCAGTATGTGCTATTGAAGCAAAATAAGGTAAAAGATATGATCCAATAAGCATCTCTCCATCTTCACAACACAGTACATGATCAATAAGCTATTTTATCTCAGTAAAATAAGTAAATTTGCAGAATTGTTCAACCATCATGTGACTGCATTCAAGACCTTGTATTTTTTCATGATAGCTGATGACTTCATTACCATGAGTGCAGGAGCTAACTGAAGGAAATTAGCATGGTTATACAACATTGTCTTTAAAGAGCCACGGTCACTAAGAAAAGACACATCTTCTTAAAGAGATAAACTTTAATTTTATTAACAGCAGCTAACTAAATCTGATTTGCCTGAGTTAATTAAATCTGAATTGAATATATGAGATGGGTTAAATGAAGTCAGTTATCAAAAGAAAAGATACAATTCTAGTGTTAAAATAGGCTGATGGAGAAGGGTGAAAGCAAATCAGAGAAGCCTATGGGTTGTAACAGGGTTGGTGCCTTAAAGCAACCACACAGAGGTGTTCATCATGCAAGGACCTTGAGATAAACATTTGTTCATTTAGCCATTCATTCATGGTGTGGGCTCTTGATCAAGCCTGGTATTCAGGAGTGATCTGCCTTGCCCTGGGACAAAGAAGGTCACATTGCTAATTCACTGCTCTGAGCCTCCACATTTTCCCCCACATCTACACTTGCGTACCCCTTACTCACACATCCACTCCAAACCCAGCCCCCTCCTGGATCTCAGTTCCTTACAGTAGAGTGGCCATGAATTCTAGTTCAGAGGGACCCAAAATATGTGGAAATCAAAGGGGGTCCTACTGATGGTCGTGCCTGCCTTCCTCTGCATTGTATTTTGTGTTTCTCCTCTCAAAAACGCCTCAACCCTTATCCGAACTTTCCACACCAAGGAGATTAAAGCAGTTTAGGAAAACCCAGGAAAGTTCATTCATCTCTGGTCCTTGCCACATTAAACATCAGCATTGGACAGCTCAGGTATTGAGCTGCTTCTCTAGGGCAGGCAATACAAATCTTTAGTAATCGAGGCCACCTGGATTTCTGCCTCACATCATGAATTTGAATAATTAAAAAGCATGAGGGGAGCACATTCTGTCCCTAAAGAGAAGAGAAGACAGAGCACAGAAGTCAAGCAATAAATGAGTACAAAGAGACTTGATAAAGAAGGAAAACACATTCCATTAATTCATGCAGGACTAATTTTCATCGATTTGTAGAGATTTTACAATAAATAAATTGACAGAGTTCTGTCAGTTCTCTTTGTGACTATGAAATGTATGAGAATATCCACAATTACATTTCCTGACACCTTTTAATTTTGCTATTTTTTAATATTGATACTCATCAATTACAAATAAAGATTTTGCTAGAGCTAAAACTTCAAGGAGTAGGTCAAAAGGAAAACAATGTTGCTTTAAACAGAAATTATTCTCAAATTGAATTTATTTGAGTATGTAGGGAAAGGAAAAATTATTTTATAGAGATAATAATAAAATTTCTTTTGTCTCCTCTCAAATTCTTGTATAGGATATCAATCTGGAAATACATTCCCAAACTGGAAATCTGCAGATAAGTTAATATGGAATTTTATGGAATATAGATGGATTCAGTGTCCAAGGATTAGGAAAAACCACTAACTCTCTAAAGAGAGTTATCTATTGGCATTATTTTTTAGAAAGTTTATTCTGCTTAATGAATTTAAGAATCCACAGGTAATTTAAAATATATCTTATAAATGAGCTCTAATTATTTCAAAAGGAATTTATTTGACACCATATAGTACTTTCTCTATTATTGGGAAGAATCTAGGTATCTGCAAGTTTTACATACACATATAATTATGTTTTACAATTGTTTGAAAAACTATTATTTTAGGATAAGAGCATGCATAGGGAATTAGATAACATTACTACATATTGTTTATGCAAGTTCAACTCCAGCTTCTGCTAATGTTCTAACAACAATTTATTTAAGTCATTCTGTTTTGGTGGGGTGTGTCACAACTTTGCAGTGATAATAGGTTGATTTTTATTCTAATCATTGTTCCGAATATAGACTGTCATGCTTACTTTTCTGTTACTCACTTTCTACACCCTAATCTAGGAGACACTCAAAGATTTCCTGGCTGTGGCAACACTTCTATTGCATCTCCAACTGTAGTCACAAACAGGGGCTCTATGGCTATTTTTTGACCAGCTGATGTATTCTTACCCATGCTTCCCAATCACAGCTAGGTGTAGCTAGTAATTTTTCAAATTCTTGTTCAACTGAACAGAGGGGAAACTTACTTCTAATTATTTATATTACTTAGAAAATCAGATGGCTCTTATTCACCTGTTGATGTATTTAGAGTAGTTTCTGGCTTTTTAAAAAGTTGTCATGAACATTCACGTGCAAATCTTTGTATGGATGTATGATTTCATTTTTCTTGGTTAAATTATTAGGAGTGGAATGGACAAGTCTGTTGGTGGTTAATTTTTTTACTTCTAAGACTTACCAACTGTTTTCAATTATGGTGCACCATTTAACATTTTCACCAGCAGTGCATTCGAGTTCCAATTGCTATTCTTTCTTGCAGACACTTAGTCTTCTTAATTTTTGTTCGAATGGGTTATAGTTGTAACTCATCATTTAATTTGGAATTCTCTAATAATAAATGATGCTGAACATCTTTTTTATGTGTTTTTTTTCCTGTCTGTGTCTTCTGTGGTGAAGCATTTGTTCAAAACTTTGCAAATTATATATATATTTTTGGTCTTTTTGTTGTTGTCAGAATTTTTATGTAAATCTGGATACAATTCCAGTATCACATATGCAATTTTGAAGTAATTTCTACAAGTTTTGGAATTGTGTTTTTGTTGCTTAACAGTATCTTTTCGATATCAAATACATATTCCTAATTTTGACAAAAGGCCAAATTATCAATCTTTTTCACTTATGAACTTTATTTTTCATTGACTCTAAGAGAATTTTGCCTACCAACTGTCACAAATATTTTTGCTTGTCTCTTCCAGATATTTTAGATGTTACATTTATGTCAAAGATCCATTTTGAGTTAACTTTTGTATAAGTTTCAATGTATGGATCAAAATTCAGTTTTTATGCACGTGGATACCAAACTGTCACAACATTATTTGTTGAAGGGCTTTCTTTTTTCAGTGGAATGTTCTGCAACTTTGTTGAAAATAAATTGATCACTTATGTCTATGTCTGTCTCTTCTGGACTCTGTTTATCTTTTTTTTTTTTTTTAAGATTTTATTTATTTATTTGACAGAGAGAGAACAGCGAAAGAGGGAACACGAGCAGGGGGAAGAGCAAGAGGGAGAAGCAAGCTTCCCGCGGAGCAGGGAGCCCGATGTAGGGATCCATCCCAGGACCCCAGGATCATGACCTGAGCCAAAAGCAGACGCTTAATGACTGAGCCACCCAGGTGTCCCATGGACTGTTTATCTTGATGAAAATACTATATTGTCTTGATTACCTAGAATTACAAAATAAGAACTTCCTTCTTTTCTAACATAGGCATTTAGTAACATAAATTTCCAAGTAAGCACTGCTTTAATTTTATCCAAAATTATTGAATATTTGTTTTTATTTTCATTTAGTGCAAGTAGTTTCTTAATTTTCCATTGTCGTCTCAGGTTTCATGAGTTATTTAGTTGTGAGTTATTTAGTTTCAAAAAAAATTGAAAATGTTCCAGATATATTTCTGTAATTGATTTATAATCTATTTCCACCGTCAGAGATCAGTATACTTTGTGTGCTGTGAATTAGTTTTGAAACACTGAGATGTCTTAGAAGGACCAGGATATATTCTATCTTAATAAATATCTGTGTGTACCGAAAAATAGTATTTGTACCAGAGAGGGTTCATTTTAAAAAATAGCATAAAAATCAACTTTGAAATAGGACATAAGAAATGGAAATAATCTATTATCTGTCCAATTAGTAAGTGGTTGAAAATTTAGTGCAGGTTAGCTTCAATTCACATTTCTGTTGAAAATTTTTATGGAATGTGCATTCCATTATGCTATGTACAGGGCCTGGGTGTGGAAATGACCAATAATCTATATGCCTATAAGCAAATTTAATCATTTGCTTTATGAACAAAATGAATCAATTGCTTATTAAATATTAACATTTCCTTTTTATGAAGCAATAATCTCTATTAGGAAACTACCCATGAGCTACTAATCTTGCATTATAAAAATTTTCCATGAGCTTTTATTATTGTTATTAAAGGTAAAAACTTGGTGATGCAAACTTCTTTCTTGATTATTCAAGCAGAACTAATTTTAACAAGCTGGAAGAATCATACAGTAACACTGTGGATAGATGAACAATGCAAACATTTTAAAGTACCAGTTTTATCTTCCAAATATTTTTTGATTTATCTATTTATGCTTTTCACTAACATACTTCTATTGCATAAATATTAGGACAAATTAATTTTAAGGCAATTTAGTATTGTTTAATTTTTGCCAAATATAGACTATTTTCTTTAAAAAAAAATGTTTATACCAACAACTATCATTTATTGAGCAACTTTGATGTTCTAGGCACCATAAGAGCAGTTTAACATGTGAGCTCTCATCTAATCCTCACACTGAAACTGCTGCAATCTGTCCACTGTCCCTTCCTACAGCTGAGAGAGATGAGATTTACGGAGGATAAGCAATTTCCCAAGGGTACATTCCAGAAGTGGCAGAGTTGGAATTTGAACTGAGGACTGTGAGGCACTCACCTGTTAGACATCAAACCACAAGGACACATTTCCCCACTGTCAGTACAGATCAGTTAATCATGACCTCCCAAAAGCAAAGAGGAAACCAGGGAAAGGTCCAACATAATTTATGACATTGCACTGATGATTTCTATTATTTTCAGGTTTGAAATTTGGTGCCTGAGCTGTTTTTGTTTTCTTAATGAGTGCAAAGGGCCTCAGATAACTACAGGGACAAAACTAAATGACTAAATCACCCAGATCACAAATACATATTTTCTATAGGATCTTTGCACACTAAATTCTTACTGAACTCTCTTATTAGTTACTAACTCAGGTAAGCATGGAATGGGACAAACCCATAATATGAAGACTAAGATGGGGATTTTAATTTTAGTAAATTGATGTAAACAAGAATCATTTAAAAATAAATAAGACAAAACATCTCCAGCTCAAATAATCCTAAGGAAGAATCACTGTGTTGCTGAGATTAGATTGTGTTTCATATTCACTTAAGAGTCCGACATGTAGATTCATCCCCAGAATAAAGAAAATTGTGATCTAAACTTTTTGATTTGTGTTTCAAAGTGATCCCTTCAATTAAATCTTTAAAAAAGTAAGGATCTAAAGAGTTCAAATTCATACTAACAGTTATTTTTCTAATGATACTTCAATTAGTAAGATTTTTTAAATTTAGCTTTAAGATTGTTTTTGTCATGAAGTAAAGTAATATATTAGTTATCAAAACTTGAAAACACCTTCTAAATGACTGCATAGGGGCACCTGGGTGGCTCAGTCTGTTAAGCGTCTGCCTTTAGGTCAGGTCATGATCCCAGGGTCCTGGGATCCAGCCCTGCATCGGGCTCTCTGCTCAGTGGGGAACGTGCTTCTCCCTCTCCCTCTGCCTGCCGCTCCCCCTGTTTGTGCCCGCCCCCCATCAAATAAATAAGTAAAATCTTTAAAAAAAAAAAAAAAGCCTGCATAATTGTCTTCTAATATACACACTCAGGAATCTCATTTTCTTACTTGAATTTTATTACTGCAGAGTTTACAACTTCCGATAGGAAATAGAAGACTGTGCCTAGGGCAATTAGTCACTGACTTCTCACAAAACAAATCTTTTCATCTTTCAACACAATTATGTTATATCCTCTAGAGGTCTGCAAAACATAACATCTAGCTAATCGAAAGACAAAGAATGAGAATGTTTGTCTTTGTGTCTGTAGCATTAAGTAGAGGAACTGAGGAGAGTTACTAGCTAGACCATGAAGGAGACAAGGATAATTAATTCTGATAACCTGAACAGGAATATCCCTTAAAACGATATACACTCCAAAACATGGTCAGACACACCAAATTCCTTATAAGATGGAGAAACAAGCAATAGATGCTTGTTCTCTGTTCTTCATCTAGCTCTGGAGATGACAGAAATGAGACAGGAATTTTAAGAGAGCCGTTTTTTTGGCAGTGTTTTGCAGTAAAACAGGTGTAATGTAAATGGATCCTAAGATGGTTGGATCCCTTTTGGGGGCGGGGCACAAAAACATGGCCTGAGCAGGAGATGTTGAAACTCCAAGGAGAGGAAATGGGCTGCTGTATAGGATTATTGTTACATTGTTTCTCTCCCCCTCACATCCTGTGGAGGTCAAGCCAGTGACTGAGAAAGGATGGGCTTAACTGGGGTAACAGCTGGAAGAAGTGTGAAGTTTGATGAAATTCATGCTGATTAGGTTTAGAATTTAGGTCAGAGCAGTCATCAAAATAAGGCACCAAATGAAAAGAAACTGCAAAAACTTAAAGCAGAAAGAAGAAACATGTACCCTAATCCTAAGAAGAGTGTCCTAGAGATAGATTCTAAATATGTGCTGGTCTTCCTTTGCTAGTTATGGATAATGCTGAGACAATGCTGGAGGCAGGTAGGGTGGAGAGCCAAGAACTCAGAAAAACAAATATACTTAGTTCTGGCAGCCTCCAATCCTTGGCAATTAAAAGAGATGAAGTCAGCCAGGAAGAGAAGTTGTGAGATAGAGCTGCAGAAAGGTAATTTTGAGGACAGGGAATTTCCATTTGTGGGGACAGAAGGTAGGGAATAGATGACCATCGACTGTAACATAAAGCTTGTCAGAATGAAGGTCTTTTTCCAACTCCACCAATCACACTACAAAAAATAAAGTCAGGATAAAGTCTTCTGATCCCTGGAGATATAAGTAACTAAATTAACAAGTATATTCCTAGGGAAAATTCAATATATCTGAGTATCCCCTGTATAATGAGAGAAAGACAATAAAGTGACAAAATACAAAATACACTAAAAGAAGCTGAAGTATTAAAAAGTCAATACAAGTTTAAAATGAACTCAACACATACCTTTAAGGGAAATAAGTATAATGAAAATCTAAATGACAATCAAGTGATTATAAAACATAACTAGTTGGAGATACTGGGAATAAAAAAAAAACTGTTGAAATGAGAAACTTAAAAGAAGGGGGTTACATAGTAAATGAGATATAAAAATCAGTCA
The DNA here is from genome assembly GCF_964656455.1 of Halichoerus grypus. Taxonomy (NCBI): domain Eukaryota; kingdom Metazoa; phylum Chordata; class Mammalia; order Carnivora; family Phocidae; genus Halichoerus; species Halichoerus grypus. The sequence goes on along the minus strand of NC_135720.1, from coordinate 99,895,336 downwards.
GGAATGAATTAGTGAGTAGATATATTGGTGGAGAAACTCAGAATGAATTAGAAAGGGACCAAGTGTTAGAGAGATGAGAACAAAGTTAAGATATGAAACTAAAGGGAGTGTCAATATCCATTGTAGAAGGTCATAGAAATAGAGAAGGTATAAATAAATATGATAAAGTATTGGAGAAAATAATATATAATAAAAGAGTGACATATGCTCTTAAATTAAAAGAGCTTATAATATACCATGCAAAATAACTATGAATTAAAATAAACACATACTTAGAAACAGTATAGTGAATTTAAACAAAATCAAATGGAGGAAGAAAATGTTTAAAATTTCCGTAATGGAAAAGCAAATCACATGATAGGATAGATTGAAATCGATAACTAACTTTTCAAAATAAAAATAAGGAAATGGGGAAATATCTTTTTTTTTAAAGATTTTATTTATTTATTTGATATATATAGAGAGAGAGCGAGAGAGCACAAGCAGGGGGAACAGTAGAGGGAGAGGGAGAAGCAGGCTCCCTGCCAAGCAGGGAGCTGGATGCGGGGCTCAATCCCAGGACCCTGGGATCATGACCTGAGCTGAAGGCAGACGCTTAACCATCTGAGCCACCCAGGCGCCCCGAGAGAAATGGGGAAATATCTTTAAGGTACTTAAGGAAAAGTACATTTTATTTATTTTTAATTTTTAAAAGATTTTATTTATTTATTTATTTATTTATTTATTTAGGGAGCAAGCGGGGGTGGGGGGAGGAGGGGCAGAGGGAGAGGGAAACAGAGAATCTCAAGCAGACTCCGCGCTAAGGGCAGAGTCCAACATAGGGCTCGATCTCACAACCCTGGGATCATGACCTGAACTGAAATCAAGAGTCAGACACTTAACTGACTGAACCACTCAGGCACTCCTTGGAAAAGAACACTTTAAACAAAACTTTATGTCTTTTATTTGCAATTTAAATGAGAGAATAAAATAAAGATACTTTAAGTAATGAAAAAGTTAAAATATTTCTGTTGCGACTGTTTTAACAAACAAACAAAACAACACAAAAACAAAACAAACTCTGGGTAGATTCTTTCACCAGGAAAAAATTATACTTTTAGAACAAATCAATGAACAATATGAAGGAAGAAGGACACAAATCTTAGAAAGACCATTGTCTATCTAAGTAACAATCACAATTTTTAGAATTTTTATGCAGTAAATGGTATATAACTAAATTTTAAAAATATTTCCTTGTAGCTTTTGCCTATTTATTGGAATACTGCCCTGGTCTGTTTGGATTGCTATAATAAAATACCACAGACTGATGGCTTATAAATAACAGAAAACTATTTCTCACAGTTCTTGAGTCTGGAAGTCCAAGATCACAGTGTGCTTTATTGGGTCCTGGTGAAGGACATCTGGTTCTCAGACTGCTGACTTCTTGCTATGTTTTCACATGATGGAATTTGCAAGGTAAGTTTCTATTGGGCATTAATTCCATTTCTTGAACAGTCTGCCCTCATGACATAATCATCTCCTCAAATCCAATCTCCTAACACCATCGCATTTGTCATTAAGATTTCAACATATGAATTTTTTGGGAAACCAACATTAGGCCATAGGAAAAACCATCTTTTCATATGGTTTCCTTGATGAACTATCCAATAAATTTAAATATAAAATTCACTTGAAAAACATACAAAATATGAGGCACCTGGGTGGCTCAGTTGGTTAAGCGGCTGTCTTCGGCTCAGGTCATGTTCTCAGGGTCCTGGGTCCAAGCCCCGCGTTGGGCTCCCTGCTCTGCTTCTCCCTCTCCCTCTGCTCCTCTCTTCCTTTGGTGCTCTCTCTCACTATCTCTCTTGCTATCTCTCAAATAAATAAAATCTTTTAAAAAAATTCAAGATGATTCACATGTGGTCATATCAATATCTGCATATAAAAGATATAATTAGATATTGTTTGCTAAAAATATTGCCTTGGTTTTGATTATAAGGAAGACATTTGTGTGTGTGTGTGTGTGTGTGTGTGTGTGTGTGTGTGTGTGTGTGTGGCATCCTACCACTTTTGAGATTATCTTTTCCAATATACTATGTCTATATTCATACCACTGGTACCATCATTAAAGTTGATATGCGACTTCAGTATTTCAGAATTTTCTGAAAGCAATTGGAAAGGAGAGAAGAGCTTGATTTGCAAAGATCACATACTGTGAGAGTTTTCTCTTACAACACCTGCAATTTTTATACAGTATGAAACTGGGCTGTAACTTTCCATAACCAAATGTTAACATTGTTAGCTGAAAACAATCACAGCACCTGATAATACAGAAGTGAGTTAAGATTTCCTATTGTACATGTATTTAATTTCTAAGAACAAATTATTACGAGTTTGTTAAGTTTTTTGTAATGAGTTCCAATTATTAAATATTTCAGTTGTAAAGTACTATCCTACTTATAGCGTCCTAGGGATGAATATAAATGTTCTTCTGATGTTAATATGCCTGATGACTCTCTTCACGATTATTCAAAATATCAATACAATCAATGGATAGACCAATAAAGGATAAACCAAATACAATCAATAGATCCAATACAACCAATGAATAGTCTATCCATGGACTGTATTGCTTGTATGACACAGAATGGGAGAGAAGTGTTTCTTACTTTTGTGATGCCACAGAATCTCCTTTTATCCAAATATTGAATTGAAATGAGTAAAGAAATATAAAAATAAGTAGGACTGGATTAATGATTCATCTCAAAATCTTAAAATTGGAGCAAACATTTCTAGCGTTCACTATCCCCACATCAGTATCTTCAATATTCCCTCAGCCTTCCGTGCATCTTAAGTTGGTCGACCTTGTGCTGTTCCATTGTCCTCAAATAATCACACCCTTTGCAATTCTGTTTACTTACAAAATCTTTCTCATTCTAACCTGTGACTTCCTGACTCTCAAAAGCAACTGATGCTTGTCTGGCACTAATAATATACTGCGGGTGTGTCTTTAACATTACAGTGTTTTCCTATCCTGGCTCTTTCCCATGGACAGTCACACACAGACATCACTTTTTTTTTTTTTAAGTCAGTTATCCATCATTCATCCAATATCTTCTGCTATGTAGTATTCTGGAAAAATCTAATGTCAAATGAGTTTTTTTTTTTCTTTATAAGTAACAATTTTTTTTCTTTGCTCTCTAAGGTGTTTTAATGTGTCTCTTTTATCATTTACTTTTAACTTACATAATTTCCACAATTTTTTATGTAGGAATGTTGTTTTCATAAATTTTATTTCACATATACTAAACTGACTGCATCTACATATCCAGGTGTTACATTTTAAATTGTTTCTGCTCCACATGACCCATTCTTAGGGTTGTGTAAACCAAAATTTTATTTTTTATTTATTTATTTATTTATTTTAAAAATTTTATTTATTTATTTGATAGAGAAAGAGAACACAAGCAGGGGGAGCGGAAGGCAGAGGGAGAGGGAGAAGCAGGCTTCCTGATGAGCAGAGAGCCTGATGTGGGGCTCGATCCCAGGACCCCGGGATCATGACCCGAGCCGAAGGCAGATGCTTAACTGACTGAGCCACCCAGGCGCCCCAAAATTTTAAATAATGAGATTATTCTTAAATATTTTGGTTGGAAGAGGAAGAAAAATATTTCAATTTAATGTATCATCCATTGAATTCACAAAATTGAAATTTGGTGATAATGTTCAGATACAGCACAGAGGTGACAGAAACGATTTCAGTCAATCAGAGCAGAGTTAGAAACCCAGCCCAGGCATTTATTAGCAGTTTTAGCTTGGACACATTTATTTATTTATTTATTTATTTATTTATTTATTTATTTATTCTTAAAGACTTTATTTATTTATCTGATGGAGAGAGACATAGCGAGAGAGGGAACACAAGCAGGGGGAGTGGGAGAGGGAGAAGCAGGCTTTCCACTGAGCAAGGGAGCCCGATGTGGGGTTCGATCCCAGGACCCTGGGATCATGACCGGAGCCAAAGGCAGATGCTTAACAACAGAACCACCCAGGCACCCCTACCTCAGACACATTTAATTCATCTCTTTGTATCCAGTTTCTGCATCTATAGATATGTCCCATTATTCACATCCAAAGTTTGTTCCAAAGATTTAATATGCCATGCAATACAAATGTGATATGTTGAATCTTTTACCACATGCACAATTAGCAAATGACAACTTAGATTAGAAGCAAATACGGTGTCAGGAATCTCGATTACAAATTATGAATAATAAAAATTAATAGCTAACACCACATAGCAGGATCTGTTATGGATTCAGTATATATTTTCCCTTTATCCTCACAAGCTTCTCTACAAGGAGGCACTAGTATTATTATCCCTAATTGCAAACGAGGAAACCAAGGCACAGATCTGTTATCAGGTGGAGGTCAGCAGTAGTGATTCTACAGGTAAGATGAGGGTAAACCACCTCTCTATCAGAGGGTGTGGGGCAAATAATCTCCCTCACACTCCCATCCCTTCATTATGTAAGTCCTCTTGAAGGACTGCAACAGACTGCCAATAAAGTGTTGGAAGTTTTTTTTTGTTTTTTTATTTTAAGTTTTTATGAAATCATTCAGCTACTCTTTAGAATAATTTTAGGCTATTAGTCTGAGTTTAATTTTCTTTGGTTTCCTAAAGAAGTTTAACTATCATATGTACATGTTGCCATCTTGTGGTCATTTTCCAGAATTATCCTTCATGTGAATGAATTTTCTGAACCATGAGTTGAATTAAGTAATAGCCTGGCACAGAGGAAAAAAAAAATGTTGCAGCTTTTAATTATTTAATAGCAAAGATACATATTCTATCAAAACTATGCAACCACCCAATCCGGGTAGGGGATCTCCTGGCAATGATAATAGTAATGCACTCATTGGTAAAGAAATCTTGCCTGCTATGACCAGGTATTTAGATCTGAAATTTATCTGGCTAATTCAGGGATGACTGCATCCATGCACGCTGTGATGTATTACGTAGGTCCCTTTCTGCATTGAAAGACTTACTCCCCCCCAGCGGCTGGAAGTCCTGACCACAGACAGCTCTACTATCTGTTTTCTCTAAAAATCGCCCTTATTCATGTCCATAAACTCTCTATTCAAGAACTGGTAGATGTGGTAACTGTAAATGCCAGATCATATATATAGATTTTTCCCCTGGTTTTATTAAGGCCCAAATGGACACACAACTCTATACCAGTTTAAGATGTACCACACAATGACTTGACATACATACTTTATAGAATGTCACCACAATAAGTGCAGTTAACATTCATCTTCACATCTGGTTAAAATCTTTTTCCTTGTGATGAGAACTTTTAGAACCCACTTCCCCAGCAACTTTCAAATATACCAACAGCAGTGCTAACTATCGTCCTCAGTTGTGGATGGCATCCCCAGTACTCGAAGTCTGTATCTTTTGACCACCTTCCTCCAATCTCCCAACCCCTTCCCAGCCTCTGGTAACCACAACTCTGATTTCTTTCTCTATGAATTTGTTTTGTCTGTTTTTTTAGATTCTATATATAAGTGAGATATGACAGTATTTGTCTTTCTTTGTCAGACTTAATGACACTTAGCATAATGCCCTCAAGGCCCATCCATGTTGTCACAAATGACACGATTTCCTTCTTTTTATGACTGAATAGTATTCTAGGTGTATATATATACCATACATTTTTAATCCATTCAGCTATAGATGGATGCTTAGGTTTTCTCCATGTCTTGGCTATTGGAAATAATGTTGCAATGAAATGGAGGTGCATGTTCTTTTCCTTCAGATATATATTCAGAAGAATTGCTGGATCATATGGTAGTTCTATTTAAATTTTTAGAGGAACCTCTATTTGTTTCAAATAGTAGCTCTAGCAATTTACATTCCCACCGACTGTGCATACGGGTTGCCTTTTCTTCAGATCTTCACCAGAATTTGTACTCTTTCGTCTTTTTGATTATAGCCATTCTAACATGTATAAGGTGGTATTTGATTGTGGTAGTGGTTTGCATTTCCCTGATGGTTAGTGATGTTGAACATCTTTTTATGTGCTTGTTGTTCTTCTACATGTGTTTTTTGGAAAAACATCTACTCAGATTCTCTGCTCATTTTTTTAATGAGTTGTTTTTTTTTTTTTTTTTGCTATAGCAGTGTTATGAGTTCTTTGTATACTTTGGATAATAGCTTTTTATTAGACATATTATTTGTAAATATTTTTCCGTTTCATTTTGTTGATCATTTCTTTTGCTGTGCAGAAGCTTTGTAGCTTGATGTAGTCCTACTTGTTTATTTTTTATTTTGTTGCTGGGCGTATCACGTCCAAATATCATTGTTAAGACCCATGTCAAGTTTCCCTGATTTCTTCTAAGAGTTTTATTGTTTCAGGTCTTATATTTAAGTTTTTCATTCATTTTGAGTTCATATTTGTGAGTGGCATAAGACAGTGGTCAAGTTTCATTTTTTTATTGGTGAATAGCACCATTTGTTGAAGAGATTGTCTTTTCTCCATTGAGTGTCCTTGTCCCTTTGTCAAATATTAATTGACCCAAATGCTTGGGTATATAGCTAGCCTCTTTACTCTTTTTATTTTTTTTAAGATTTATTTATTTATTTGAAAGAGAGAGCAGGGGGAAGGGCAGAGGGAAAGAATCTCAAACAGACTCCCTCTGAGTGTGGAGCCTGACAGGCTCGATACCCTGAGATCATGACCTGAGCTGAAACCAAGAGTCGGTCGCTCAACCAACTGAGCCACCCAGGCCACAGCCTCTTTATTCTGTTCCATTGGTCTATGTGTCTTCTTTTACGCCAACACCACCTGGTTGGTTCCTGTAGCTTTATAATATAGTAGCAGTTTGAAACCAGGAAATGCTTTATTCTTCTTTCTCAGGATTGTTTTGGCTGTTCATGGTCTTCTGTGATTCCATACTAATTGTAGAATGTTTTCTACTTCTATAAAAAATGCCATTGAATCTATAGATGGCTTTGGGTAATATGGATATTTTAACAATATTTATTCTTCTAACACACGATCACAGGATACCTTTCCATTTACTTGTGTCTTCCTCAATTTCTTTCATCAATGTCTTGTAGTTTTCAGCATAGAGAAAATTTATTATTATTATTTATTATTATTAGGTTAAATTTATTCCGAAGTCTTGTCTTGAACTGTTTTTGATGCTATTGTAAATAGGATAGTTTCCTTTATTTCTTTTTCAGATAGTTCATTGTTAGTGCACAAAAATGCTACTGATTTTTTAATGTTAATTTTATATCCTTAATTTTACCGAATTCAGTGATTAGACCCAACAGTGTTTTGGTGGAGTCTTTAGGATTTTCTATATATAAAATAATGTCATCTCCAAATAGAGACAATTCTACATCTTCCTTTCCAATTCCGATACCTTTTATTTTCTTTTTTCTCTCTTGATTGCTCCAGGTGACTTCCAACACTACTTTGAATAGGAGTCGTGAGAGTGGGCGCCCTTGTCTTTTTTCTGATCTTAAAAGAAAGAAAAGCTGCCAACCTTTCACCACTGAGTAAAATGTTAGCTATGGGTTTGTCATATATCACCTTTATTATGTTAAGGTATGTTTCTTCTCTCCTAATTTGTTGTAATAATATCATATTATTTTTATCTTTCATTCTATTGGTGTCGATGTATCACATTTATTCATTTGCGTATGTTGACTCATGCTTGCGTCACCGGGATGAATCCCACTTGACCACATGTATGATACTTTTAATGCGTTGCCAAATTTGGTTTGCTAGTGTTATATTGAAAACTTTTGCATGGTATCCATCAGGGATATTGACCTGCAGTTCTCTTTTCTTGTAGTGTCCACATCTGGCTTTGGGATCAGGGTAATGCTGACCTGGTAAAATGAGTTTGGGAGTGTTCCTTCCTCTTTAGGTTGTCTTCTGTTTTGTTTGTTTGTTTTTGCATAATTTAAGAAGGATTAGCATTAATTCTTCTTTAAGTATTTGGTAAATTCATCAGCAAATCCATATGGCCCTGGGCTTTTCTTTGTTGGGGGGTTTTTGCTTACCAAGTCAATTTCTTTACTAGCAATTAACCTGTTTAGATTTTCTATTTCTTCCTGATTCAGTCTTGATAGGTTGTATGTTTCTACGAATTTATCCATTTCTTCTAGATTGTCCAGTTTTTTGGCATGTAATTATCCATAGTAGTCTCATGATTCTTTTTTATTTCTGTGGTATTTCTGTGGTATCCTCTTTCGCTTATAATTTTGTTGACTGGGTTTGTCAATTTTGTTTATATTTTCAAAGAAACAACTATTAGTTTTTTTAATCTTTTCTCTTATTTTCCTGCTCACTCTTTCACTTATTTCTGCTCTAATCTTTATTATTTTCTTCCTTCTGCAAACTTTGGGCTTAGTTTGTTTTCCTTTTTCTAGTTCCTTGATGTGTAAAGTTAGATTTTACATAAATAATAAACTGCGTGTGTGTGTGTGTGTGTGTGTGTGTGTGTATGTAGAGACTGAGTTTTACTGCTTCCCCTGAGATTCTTTAAGACTGTGTTGTGACTACATCATAACTCAACTTCTCTGCATGGCCAGTTTTGCTTTTTTCTTTACCTACACAGGGAGGTGTAAATCTGGAGATCTTCCCCCCATAAACATCCTGCATGCTAATTTCTATGTCAGAGTCTTTTATTTTATCAGGCAAACTAACTGCAACACTCATTATCTTTATTTGCAGTTCAGACAACTTGGAAGAAGCTCTGTAGGACATTACCTCTTATTAATGTCCGTATGATACTCCTTTTTTTGTGGTTCATCACAAGTGAGTATTCATTGTTGTTGCAGTAAACCATGAAATCTGGCTTTAACAGGTGGTTCTATTTTCACATTTTCTAATCCTGTGGATTTGACCTTTTTTTTTTTTTTTTTCATTTGAAGAACTCTGCCTGGCATTTGTGTTTATCTCTTCAAACTTATTCTTGTTCCTTTAATTTGCTGCTGCTAATTTGATTATTTTGCATCCATGTCCTATATACCTTGTTTATGGACCAGCTCAACTCCCATATTCCCTTTGATATGTTACTTAGTTTTACCAGTACACAATGTATCATCTCATCCATCTCATTCCTTTGCAGTTTAGCATTTAATCAATTCATTTATTTATTTATTTATTTTGGTATTTGTCTTTAATCCCCAACATTCAAATTTTTGAAATCAGCAGCTATACTGTCCATTCACTCTTTTACTTGTTAAGCACCTCCTAGTCATACTTATTTGCTCATCTAGAAACCAAGGGGCTTGGGGCCTGTTTTTTCTAAGGGGGGTAAATAGTCAAGAGCAGGTACTGGGAATTGGCCCATTTGCATTTGTATGTGGGTTCCAGTACTTATAACTTCAAATAAGCTACCTAATTTCTCTGAGGTTCAGATTTTTTTTTTAAAGATTTTATTTATTTATTTGAGAGAGAGAGAATGAGAGACAGAGAGCACGAGAAGGAAGAGGGTCAGAAGGAGAAGAGGGTCAGAGGGAGAAGCAGACCCCCCGCTGAGCAGGGAGCCCGATGCGGGACTCGATCCCGGGACTCCAGGATCATGACCTGAGCCGAAGGCAGTCGCTTAACCAACTGAGCCACCCAGGCGCCCTGAGGTTCAGATTTATAATCTTTAAAATAAAGATGTTATTATCTACATTATAGGGTTACTGAAGAAGTTAAATGAGTTAGTGTAAGAAGGTTCTAGAAGAGTGTCGATAGTAAGCACCGTATGTGTGTCTGCTACAACACTCGCAATGCAAGAAGGCCTATGATAGCTACTGAGTTTAAATGTTTTGTTCCAGTAACACTTTACACAGAGACGTTCAAGAGATAAATTTCAAAATCATTTTTCTGTTCACCTGCTCCCCTCTTCATCATTTGCATGAGGAGGCTGTGCCTTAGAATCACTCTCCAGAAGCCTGCACTATTTCTAACCCTTGTTACTCTAGGCCAATGCAGAGTTAAAGGAACCAGGATAAAGTTGCCCAAAAACCTGAGTGATACTTCTGGGAGATAATACGCAGCTAATCACCTCGTACACTTGAGACTGCCCTAAATTTGTTTTGTTTTATAGCACCTAGTATGCACACACACCAGGTTTATAGTGGAAAGACAATTCTCTTTTTATGGGATGCAAGGGAACTGGGAAATAGGTTTGACAATATTGGCTTATCTGGCAGCACCACCTGACTTAGAATCTGGACATCTCGATTCCCAGATGAGTGCCTAGCCTCTGGGCTGCTGCCCAATGAAGACAGTTATGAATTGCCTCTATAACTTAAAGCTCGCTATGCTGACAATACTGGCCGGCAGCTTCAGCTCCAGCTGGGAGCTTGCAGGAGTCTCCACCCCAGACATTCCAATCAGGATCTCAGAGAGTGGGGCCCAGGAATCTGTGTTTTACCAAGTTCTTCAAGCAATTCTTAGTACATTCGAGATTGAGAAGCACTGTCCTAGGGTACATTATGAATGCAGTTAGACTGTCTGATTTGGAATTGTTGCTCTGTCATTTAATAACTATGTGATTTGGGGAAAGTTGTTTACCACCTCTGTGCTTCCATGTCTTCTGCTACATTATAGGTTTACGAAAACCAAACTTTTGGTATATTAAAAGTGCTTACAACTTGAAAAGTCAGTAAACACTATTACTATTATTTGCATCATTGTTGCTGTTTAATTAAGATTACCATCTTCAGCATGTTGCTGGCTGATGGAACTATTTCTTTCTTGACAATATTATGTAGGGTAGCACTTTCTGCTTGGACAACTGGTGAATCAGTGGACAATGTATCATATAGGTCTCTGGTTATTTTGCCTGTTACCAGAAAATTGCTAATTAGTCTTCCTTCAGACAGAATTTATCACATTAAATATAGAATTTGGATTCCTATAAGCAATTTGGATTCATAGTTTAAAATGAACAAATAGTAATATATAGTTTTTCTTTTAAGATTTCATTTATTTATTTGACAGAGAGAGACACAGCAAGAGAAGGAACACAAACAGGGGGAGTGAGAAAGGGAGAAGCAGGCTCTCCACTGAGCAGGGAGCCCAATGCAGGGCTTGATCCCAAGACCCTGGGATCATGACCTGAGCTGAAGGCAGACGCTTAACGACTGAGCCACCCAGGCGCTCCGTTTTGTTTTTTTTTTTTAAGATTTTATTTATAGTATTTTCTCAGTATATTAGTTTTCATTTCTCCAGTACTAGTTTTGAGAATTTCTGAATCTGTCTGGCATTATACTGGTCCAAAGCATAATGCACTGGACATTCTGTGAACAGGGTTTTTAAACTAATGATTGGTTCTTTATAACTATGTGAGGTGATCGTTGCTAACTAAATTTATTGTGGTGAATATATATTTATAAATATATATATATATAAAATATGATTTTACTCATATGTGGAATTTAAGAAACAAAACGGATCAACATAGGAGAAAAAAAAGAGCTGCAAACCAGGAAACTCTTAACTATAGAGAACAAACTGAGGGTTGATGGAGGGAAGTGGGTGGGGGGTGGGCTAAATGGGTGATGGGTATTAAGGAGGGCACTTGTGATGAGCACTGGGTGTTGTATGTAAGTGATGAATCATTAAATTCTACTCCTGAAACTAATATTTCACTGTATGTTAATGAACTGCAATTTAAATAAAAACTTGAAAAAGAAAAAATATGTATATGAAATATGCACATACATATCAACTAATTATGTTGTACACCTTAAAGTCATACAATGTTATATGTCAATTAAATCTCAATAAAACTGAGGGGTAGGAAGCACAGACATAGAAAATGTAAAGGTTAAACACCTACTGGCAGATAAAATGATCATCTATAAAAAAAATCCTATAAAGAGTGTATACAAAAGCAACTAAAATTAATAAGCGATTTTAGAGAGGTTACAAAATATATACCAATATACAAAATTTATGGTATTTCTACATATTTGCACCAACCCATCAGAAATTGAAATTTTATAATCCAACTATTATAGCATAAAAATATGAAATTCTTATTAATAAATTTAACAAAAGACATTCAAGACCTGTACTCTGATAACAATAAGATATTGTTATGAGATACTGAAGTAGACCTAAATGAAGATGAGCTATCATGGAAGGTAAAACTCAATATTGCACTAATACATGCATATTTTCAATGCAACACCACCAATAATCCCAATGTTAGGAGAGTACTTCCTTTTTAGAAATTGGTAACCTGATTTTAAAATTTCTATTGAAAAACAAAGGATGAGTAAGATAAGATAATTTTGACATAAAAGAATAAAGTTGGAGGTCTTATACTACTTGACTTCAAGACTTATTATAAAGATGTGTAAACAAGAAAGTGTGCTATTGGAATAAAAATAGTTGTATAGATAAATGAATCAAAATACAGAGTCCAGTAATAGATGAACACATATTTGGCAATTGATTTTCAAAACAGATATTAAGGAAATTCAATGAAGGAAGGACTATCTTTTCAACAAATGAAGCTGAAACAATTGGTTAGTCATACACCATCCCTTACTTTGCAAAGCATGAAAATAAACTTGAAAAAAAAAAAAAAGAAATTCATCATAGATCTAACTATAACACGTAAAGTTCACCAACTATAGGTAAAACTTAACAAAAACAAATTAGACTCTATAATACATGTATAGATATGTATAAATACATATAGATATGTGCATGTGTATATACACGTATATTTATAAAACTATCGCTCAATGCAGTTGTGATATAATAATAATACGAATCTTGGATTTAAAATACTAGAGGTTTGGCTTGAGTTTTCTTATTATCTATGACACTGATAAGTCATAAGTTTTCTAGAAATCAACTTCCTCATATTTAGAATAAAGTATGAAATGTTCAAAATTAACTGATTTCAAAACTCTGTCTGTTACAGTACCAAAGAACAAAAAGTACCTAAATGACTATCATTTACCAAGTAATATGTAAAAAAAAAAAACAATTGAAATGATTTCTACTTTATTACTATTATTATTAATTTGTACATTCTATGCTTTCAGAAAGGAATGCTAACAAGTCAAAAACAAAACAAAACCAAGCACCAAAAGAGGAAGAGTATTCATTTTCAAGATAGAAAAGATATAAATATGCCTTTTATAATCTTTTTTTGTTTCTGGGGAACCAAAGACTTTGAAGCTGAAGAAACTTGGTTAAGGAGAAGGAATTCTCAGGGCAGACAATTCCTAGCCCTTACAAAGCACCCCTTCTGTGATGCCTCCAGAGCTCATCCCCTACCCAGAGCATCTTTTCACTCCCAGATCCCCCCAAGGTCAGTTAGCTCTTTTGTTCCATTTTCTCAAATTCTGTCAATACGGAAATTTCCAACTAACATATCATGATGTGGCCCATACAAGCACGGCCATATGCCCTTCTACGGTCTCTTTGACATTACAATCCCTCAGTTCTTACCTGCACATGTGTCTGTTCTTGAGTGAAAAGGCTTTGGTGCTGGAGCCCCCGCCTGGCTCTGCCACACAGAACAGATATATAGGAGGAAACCACATTCCTGTCAATATCATTACACAAACTACTGTTTGATCAAAGACTGCAGCCAAGCAAAACAAACTGAAAGAGAAATTTGATGAGGAGTTGGGAAATATTTGCATTCAATCTAGATGGACATTTTGACTTCTTCTGTTCACAAAATGTTTCTGCTCCCCACTTCCATTGAATGACAGGCAAAGATTAAAGGGACACTCTTAAAAATATTTAGCCCCTGAAAATACTGCCATCAAGAGTCAGTCTGAGAAACTACGTTTCAACAATTTTCATTCTTCATGAGATGAAGAATCTGCTTTACCCTTTTGTAGTTGTTTCCCTCTTTTATATTCCCAAGTTGAAAATTTGTGGATGTGTTAATTTGGGATTTTTTGGACGACAGATTCAGTCTTAAAAGGGTTGAAGGTGTAGAGCCCATTTTAAGACAACAGGCTTGAACAATGGAATGTGGAGCAAAGCAAAAGGGCTCATAGCGCCCCCTGGCTGAATACAGACGGGCTCAGCAGGCGACCCGCCTCACAGTATCCACAGGCTCTAACTGAGCGAAGGGCTACTTAACCACAGTTACCAAGAAAGGGAAAGTTCCGTACATCCCCACACTGCCTCACCTTCCCCCTTTAAAAACAGCCCCAAACCACTGCCTCAAGACAGACAGCCTGTCCTCTGCTGTCCTGCCCACCCCTCCCCTGCAGTGTATTCAATAAACTTCTATCTCCTTTGTTCTGCCTCAGGTGATTTTTTTTTTTTTTTTTTGCCGCCCGCGCCACTGGCTTCCGCCCAATTGTATCCCCACATTTGGAGGCCCCCCATCTGATCAGGAGAGACCCACAGAAGGCACTATTAACTCTCTAGAGACTGTTAGCTACTGCTATTTTTCAGAAAGTTAATTTTCTCTTCTGTCACGAATATTTGAAAAGCCATTATTTAGGTTAAGAATATGCATAGAGCACTAGGTAACATGACGGTGAATTGCTTATGTAGTTCCAGATTGATACCCCATGCAAGAACTTGAGAACAGACACTAGTAAATGTATCATCATTTTTATAACATAATTTTTCTTTCCCTACATCCTCAGAAAAAAGTAAATTTCTGGTTAAGACAATACTGTTTTCCTTTGGACCTATGAGATCAATATTTTAAAAACTAGGAAAATTGAAAGGTGTCAGGAAATGTAATCACAGATGGAATTATGTTTCATACATTTCATATAGTCACAAGGTGAAGTAAGACAACTGTGAGTATGTAAAATGCCTACAAATGTATGAAAATCAATCCTATATGAATTTAATGCCTGTCTTGTCAAATCTCTTCATACTCATTTCTTGCTTCTGCTGATATTTTATGAAAAATTTATTTGAACCACTCTCTTTTGATGGAGTATGTTATAATTATGCAGTGGTAAGCATGTTCATTTTTATTCTAATTGGTATTCTGCATACAAGCTTATTTTTTAGTGGGCTTCTCTTCATTTTGCTTCTCAAATATTATGTTTTTTACACATTGAAGGTTTGTGACAACTCTGTGTCGAGCAAGTCTTATCAGTGCCATTTTGCCAACAGCGTTTGCTCACTTTGTGTCTCTGTGTCACATTTTGATAATCATGCAATATTTCAAACTTTTTAATTATTATTATATTTGGTATGGTAATCTGTGATCAGTGATTATGACTTGCTGAAAGCTCAGATGATGGATAGCATTTTTAGCAATAAAATATTTTAAAATTAAGATCTGTACTTTTTTTTAGACATAATGCTATTGCACACTTAATAGACTAGAGTGTAAACATAACTTTTATGTGCACTGGGAAACCAAATAAATCATTTGATTCACTTTGTTGCTATATTTACTTCATTACAGTGGTCTGAAACCAAACCCACAGTATCCCCGAGGTGTACCTGGGTAGATAATCATGCTTGCTTTTTTGTTATTCACTTTCAATGTTGTACTCTTGGCGAGACTCATGGCCTTAGCTACATCGCTATTGTAACCCCAATTTTAATCCCAAACAATAGCTCTGTAGTGAGTTTTGACAGGCTGATGTTTTGTCCTTATCCTTGCTTCCAGTACAGTACTGGGTACCAAGAAATTTTTCAAATCCTTCTTCAATTAAACTAAAAGAAATCTCAAAACTCTGAAAATTTGTATTTTGTAGAAAATTTGAAGGCTCTTATTCACCTGTTGATAGACAGTTGAATGATTTGTAGTTTTGGGCCAATAGAATAAAAATGCTATGAACATTTCCTGTAAAAATCTTTGCATGGACTATGATTTCATTTCTCTTCATTAAATACATTAAGAGTGGAGTCAAGTCCTATGGCTGGTTAATTTTTAACTTCTAAGAAGCTGCCAAATTTTTTTTGAAAGGGGTTGTACCATTTTTAACATTTCCATCAGCAAAGCATGGGAGTTCTAGTTACTCCACATTCTCATGGGCATGTGGTCTTCTTAATTTGTCATTCTAATGGGTGTGTAGTTGTATCTTGTTTTGATTTTAATGTGGATTTCTCTAATGGTGAGTGCTGTAAAACATCTTTTCCTGTTTTGTTTTTTTTTTTTCACGTATATATCTTCTTTGGTGAATTGTCTGTTCAAAACTTTGCAAATTATAATATTTTTTTGTCTTCTTGTTGATGTGTTAGAATTTTTATATAAATCTGGATACAGTTCCAGTATTACACATGAATTTTGAATTAATTTATAACATTTTTGAACTGTGTTTCTGTTATTTAATACTGCCTTTCCAAAATCAAACACTTCTAATTTTGATAAAGAGTAAATTATCAATTTTTTAAAAATAAATCTTGTTCTTGGCATTGATTCTAAGAAATCTTTGCCTACCAAAGGTTACAAGTATTATTTTGTTTCCTTCCAGACATTTTAGAGTTTCACATGTTACATTTATACCAAGCAATCATTTTGAGTTAATTTAATAATTTTCCATATATGGATCAAAGTTCAATTTTGTTATAGAAGCGCATATCCTAAACTCCTCTGTTGAGGATCTGTGCTTTCCCCACTAAGGGCAATGAGGTTGAAAATAAATTGATTATTTATATCTACATCTATTTCTGGACTCTCTTCGGTTCCATTGATTATCTCTTTATCGTGATGCAAATACCATACTGTCTTGATTACTTAGAAGTATAATTATAATAATTTCATCCTTTTCTTATGTAGGCATTTAATCTTATAAATGCCCACATAGGCTCTTCTTTAACTTTATCCTGCAGATATTTGAATGTTATATACATATTTTTATTTCATTAAAAATGCTTCCTAATTTTCTATTAGAATTCTCCTAGGCTCCATGAGTTTTTAGATGTGCATCCACCGCTTAGATTACAAAAATTTGAGAATGTTCCAGATACGTTTGTGTAATTGATTTTAATTTGTTTTATATTAGATATCAGTGTACTTTGTAAACTTTGAATTAGCTTTAAAACAAATTTCTTATAGGGACCAGAATTTGTTTCATCTTGATAAGTATCTCTGTGTACTGTAGGATTATTTTGAGTTAAATATAAACAAAACCCAGTCGGTGCAGGAAAAGCTCTTTGCCTCCCCTCAACTGCCTAAATCAGAGACTCCTCTCTTTACTTAAGAAACTGCATAATAGGTCGACCTTTGATTTTCAAAACATCTTTCACCTTCTTGCCAATGAAACTTCTCCCCTTTGTATCCTTAGGCTCTACCCCTCTCCTTAGCTCCTATAAACTTCACATCCCTTCACTGTCTTTGGAATTCCATGTTTGTGTGGATTCCCTGTATGTACCCCTATTAAATTTGATTTTCTCCTGTTAGTCTGTCTCATGTTAATTTGATTCTAAGTCCAGCTAGAAGGGCCACAGGGGAGAAGAAGATCTTCCTCCCTGACAATACTGAAAAAAAGTGTGTACTATACCAGTGAGGGCTTTTTTTTTTTTTTTTTTTTAAAGAGCCATATATAGATAGATTTGTTGCAGGTATTTGATCTTACACAATTATGGAAGATGACTAAGGTTTCAGCTGTAAGGTTGAATTTTAGCTGTAAGATTCATTCTGTAAGGCTTATTCTTCAAAACTCCTGCTGGAGATTAAGGCCACTGGAGAGGCAGTTGGGAAGAACTATGGATTAAAGAGTGAGAGAGATCCAGGACAAACTGGAGCCAGCATCAGGATCTGAAAACCCACCAGGATGGACACAAAATCATGTCTGTTCTTGTTATCTCTCATATGGTGTTACAGATGCCTGGCAGAACTGAGACCCTTCATCTTGGAGTTAATTATGCCTACCCACCCCAGATACTGTAGAAGTTGAAGGAAGATCCAGTGGAAGATGGAGCATTTTGCCATCCACTTGCTGCTGCTGCTTCTTCTTCTTTTAAAGATTTTATTTATTTATTTGACACACAGAGAGAGAGCGCGCACAAGCAGGGGGAATGGGAGAAGCAGGCTCCCTGGGATCATGACCTGAGCCAAAGGCAGATGCTTAACCAACTAAGCCACCCAGGCACCCCACACTCGCTGCTTCTGCCTAACAAGTTGACTCAGAGGATCAGCAACAACATCCCAGAGCTACAAAATCTCTCCCTCTTCACTTCTGCCTTCCAAATCTGGCACAGGAATCATCTTCATGTCCCCAAATAGCCAGAAATTCATAAGAATGACCACTACTGGAAGTGTATTTCAGTCTATTCAAGTTGGCATATGACAAAGCAGCATCATGTTTTCTGCTGATGTTGGTAAGAGATCTAACAAATGTCCAATGTGTTTGGACAACTGACAGTGTTATATACTTTGTACTGACACTATTTTCTCTATATATTATGTCAAGTCTTGAGTGAGGGGTATTGAGTTCTCTATATTTGTGGGATATTGTTTTCTGTTTCCCCTTGCTGTATATACCAAATTTTTTCCAATAAAGTATATAAAATAACCACTTCATCAATGTTTGTTATTTTAGTAGTAAACTTTTTTCTGTAAATGTATTCAATATTTAAATGGTGAAGGACGGAATTACCAGGAAAAATGTGAAAAAAATAAAAACACCACGTATCAAGGCAACAGTTGTACAGCTTAAAAAATCATAGAATTTATAATAGTGTTTGTATAATCAGGCATGTAATTTTCTATAGATACACTTAATATCAGTTATAAACAGAGATATTTTGCATAGTTAAATATCCACACATGCAGTTTTAAAAAAACAGATGGATGAAAGGAAACACAGCCTAACCATTTCTGTTAACCACAAAGCAGGAAGTGGATTCAAGGTTTACTAAGGTTGAGTCCATTTTTATCCAGACTCTAGGCATTTTGCTTTGGGGAGGTTTGGAGTATCATATTTCTGCTGAAATTCTGGAGTGGTGAAATGTTGATAATGCTATGTCTTATTACTGTTACCCAGTGGGAAGGTTTAATAACCTGGTGCTTATAAAAACATCAATCTTCTGGCTTCTGCACATAATGCTACTTTCTAAAGTTCTGTAAGAGCTCTTTTTTTTTTTTTTTTTCTGCTATGTATTTATAAGGTGAGTAAATGAGGGAGTGGGAAAGACATGCATGTCCTATATACAACAGTAAATTTTAAAGTAACACTTCACATGTGACCTATGTTAAAGTATACAATATAAAAAATTCTTTTGTGTTTATCATTCACCTGTTCTTCCAGGGGGAGGGGCCTACCATGAGAGACTCTGGACTCCAGGAAACAAACTGAGAGTTACAGAAGCCAGAGGGGTGGGGGGATGGGGTAACAGGGTGATGGGTATTAAGGAGGGCACATGTGGTGCTGAGCCCTGGGTGTTATACGCAACTAATGAATCGTTGAACACTACATCAAAAACTGATGATGTGCAGCAAACACCTGTTTTTATATGATCTTCATGTTGCTATGAGCTGGGCTCATTTTACAACACTGAAAGCTGTTCTTATAGCCAGCTTAGTATGGTTGCATATCACACAATTTCCAAAGCAAAAGAAATCCCTGCAGTGATATGGCGGGCAGCTGAGAACGTTACCCAGAGTGGAAACCTACCATCTATCTGTCATCAATCTTGTCATCATTGCATTACTCAAGTGTTCTACAACTTTCAGTTTTTTCTTTTAGATTCTTTTCTCTTGGTGATCGAGATCTGTAAGATTTAAATACCCAGATTTAAATAAAGGAAAAAAAAAAAAACACATTGAAACAGTGGTCACATTCACTGTCACATTCACCGTCACGAATGGGTGCAAAGACCAATACAGACTGGATGGCTGACATCATCATTGCCATGTGACTCAATTCCTGTGATTTCTGAGCACAGACTTGGCTCAAACGACATACATACACCTACTAATAGTCTGCCACTCCTTTGTGTTGTTCTCTGTGAGTCCACACTGCTTTGACAACATTCTGGAAGTTTGTGCATTTTCACTGGACTCTACAGTAAAAGAGTAAGAACCAAGCACACAGTCATATTAAAATTTCCAAAAGATTCTAGGGGCTCCCCCCCAAAAAAATCCAGTGCTAGCAATACAGGTTTCCCCCAATTTCTGAAAGCAGAAAGTTTCTATGAAATCTTTCATAAGCCAGAATGGTGTAAAGGGAGGAAGCATTACTATTAATTTTGTGGAAAATTTTTGACCAGCCCCAGACCTAAAAAATAACCTCTCTTAGGATTTTCTGCTACGTTAGGATGCATCTGCTAATGGATGCACAAAATAAACAGAGATAAAGCCCAGATGCTCAGAGAACAGAGCTATGGGAGCTTGATGCTAGGATGCTGGGTTTCTTCCTGGGAAGGAGCTTGGAAGTGTTACTCTCACTGCTTGGGGTGGGCTCTGCCTCATAAAGGGTTAATACAAAATGAATACCGAATGCTATTTTTACTTTTTTTCTGTAAAAGCAAAAATCTTCTGGATTTCTTTCAGTTAGTGAAAACAGGTACTAATGTAGGTCTTTTACACAAGTGAAGTGGTGTAAAACTCAAACAGAGGGGACATCTGTATCTTCAACTGTATATTCATCTGACAGAGTTTGATTATTTTCCTTGGTGGCAAATAAAAATAACATCAAATAATGATATTATTCTTAAATATTCTGGTTGGAAGAAGAAGGCCAACATTTCAATTTAGTGTATCAGCGATTGACTCACAAAATCAAAATTTGGTAATTTATAACAGTTTTACCTCAGACATGTTAATATTTAGTCTCTTTGTATCTCAGTTTCTGCATCTATAAATGTGACCCATTTTTCACACCCCCAATTTTTTCCAAATATTTAATGAGTTACCCTGTGTGATACAGTTCTGATATGCTAAATCTTGTACTACCTGCACAATTAATAAATAACAGTTTAGATTAAAATTAAGTGCAGTATCAAGCATCTCATTGGAAAATTGTGTGTAATAAAAAATTAATAGCTAATACAACATACCAGGATCTGTTACAGATTCGATATATATTTGCTTTTACTTTATCCTCACAGCTTCTCTACAAGGGAAGTGCTAATATTATTATCCTCATTTGCAAAGGAGGAAACTGGGGCACATATGTTATCAGGTGAGTGTCAGCAGCAACTATTCTATAGGTAAGATGAAAGGTAGAACCTCTCTATCAGAAGGTGTGAGACAAATAATCTCCCTAACACTCTTGTTCCCTCATTGTGTATGTCCCTTTGAAGGACTGCAACAGACTGCCAACAAAGTGTGGAGGTTGTTTTACTATAAGCTTTTTTGTAAGTCATCCATCTACTCTTTAGAATAAGTTTAGGATATTCATCTAACAGTTTCATTATTTTCCTTGGTGGCAAATAAAAATGTAGCTATCATATGTATATGCTGCCATCTTGTGCTCATTTCCAGGATTACCCTTCATGGTATTGAATATTATAAATCATGAGATGAATTAATATCTCAATAGCCCTGCACAGAGTAATAACATGGTTTTGCAGCTTTTAATTATTTCATACAAAAAGACACATTTCTGTCGAGGCTATATGTAACTGAAAAGTAGAGATGACAGAACACACCCCATCCAGGGATAGGATCTCCTGGCAATAATTATACAAATGCACTCATTAGTAAAGAAATCTTGTCTGTTATGACCAGGTGATCTAGTGCTTAGATCTGAATTTCTGGCTAACTCAAGAATGATTGCATCCATGCATGCTGTGATGTATTACGCAAGTCCTTTTCTGCACTGAAAAATTTATTCCCCAGCAACTGGGAGTCCTGACAACAGACAGCTCTCCTGTCTATTTTCTCTAAAAATTGCCCATATATATGATAGTAAACCTTTCTTCGGGAAAACCCACATTCACGATTGTTGCAAATCTGAACCCTAGATTTATAATCTGTAAAATGGAGACAATAATATTATCTACCCTACAGGATTATTGAAGAATAAGAGAGAGCGCCAGGGGGAGGGGCAGAGTGAGAGAGAGAGAGAAAATCTTAAGCCACACCTAGCATGGAGAACCCGACACTGGGCTTGATCTCAAGACCCTGAGATCATGACCTGAGCTAAAAATCAAGAGTCAGATACTAGAGTGACTGAGCCACCCAGGTGCCCCTTAATAACATATTGGCTTTTAAGATAACCAAGAAACAAACTTTGAAATATTTTTCTATTTACTTGCTTTCTACCCTTTGTCATTTGTGGGAGGAAGCTGTCTCTTACAGTCACCATCTAGAGCCTGCACTATTTTTAACCGTTCTTAGTTTAGGACAGTCTAGGGTTAAGGAACCAGCTTTAGGATCCCCAAAACCTGAGTGATACTTCTAGGAGATAAATAAATGTAGTCTTATCAACCTCATGCACCTGAGGCTTCCTGAAGTGTTCTATTTTATAGCACCTATTCTGCTCACACAGCAGGTTTACAGTGAAAAGACCATTTCTCTCTCATTGTATGGGATACAAAGAAACTGGGATAGAGATTTGCCAATATTTATCTGCCAATGAAGACAGCTATGAAACACCTCTATAACTTAAAGTTGGCTATATTGATGATACTAACTGGCAGCATCAGGATCAGCTGGGACCTTGGTGTGGTCTCCATCCCAGATCTCTTGAACCAGAACCTCAGAGGGTGGGGCCCAGGACCCTATGCTTTACAAAGTTCTTCAGCTGATTCTAAAACACACTCAAGCTTGAGAAACACAGTCCTAGGGTTCATCAAGAATATAGCTAGTCTGTCTGAGTTGGAATTAATGCTCTGTCTTTTACTTACTGTATAATTTCGGGGAAGTCATTTACCTCCTCTGGGCCTCTGTTTCTTCTTTGGAAGCAAGATGCATAATCAAGGGCTCCTGTTCCAATTACTGTAAGATTTGGGGCATCGGCCAAGAATTCTACCAGCCACCTCTTTTAGGAATAGGGATGAATGATGGAATCCTTGAAATCTACCCGATGACCTAACACATGGTGGATTTCTTTCATTCAGAGAATTAAACTACTTTCTACTTTATTCTTTTTTATTTGGCATTTGAAAATATGAATACCACCCATTTCTCTATTAAAACTACTGACTGCAGGGCACCTGGGTGGCTCAGTTGGTTAAGTGTCTGCCTTTGGCTCAGGTCATAATCCCATGGTCCTGGGATCGAGCCCTGTATCAGGTTCCCTGCTCAGTGGGAGCCTGCTTCTCCACCTGCTTCTCTTCCTGCTTCTCCGTCTGCCTCTGCCCCGCCCCCACTCATGCTCTCTCTCTGTCTCTCAAATAAATAAATAAATAAATAAAGTCTTAAAAAAAAAACCCAAAAAACTATTGACTGCAGCTTCTCTTAAAAATATGTTTTGAGAGGGGAGGAGCAAGATGGTAGAGGAGTAGGAGACCTAAATTTCGTCTGGTCCCAGGAATTCAGCTAGATAGGGATCAAACCATCTTGAACACCTACAAACTCAACAGGAGATGGAAGAAAAGAATAGCAGCAACTCTCTGAACAGAAAAGTGACCACTTTCTGGAAGAGTCATATTCTATCCCTTCATAGTAGTTAACCTTATTTTTGGTATATATATAAGTTGTTCTCTCTTTAAAATTTTGGGATACAGTTTCTTCCAACAGACCAAAATATACCTAAATCTCTAGTGTATGGCTTTGTTCTAGTCTCCTGCCTGATCACATTCTGCCCTCCCCCCCTTTTTTAAATTTCTCTTCTTTCTTTTTTCAACCAACTTCTTATCTTATCAATTCCTTTTATAAAATCTTTTATAATTTTCATCTTTACAGTCATATTCCATCCCTTCATTGTATTTACCCTTATTTTTTGTGCATATATAAGCTTTTCTTTCTTTAAAATTTTGGGAGGCAGTTTCTTCTAACAGACCAAAATATGCCCAAAATCTAGTGTGTGGCACTGATATATTCACCAGCCTGATCATATTTGATCATATTCTTTTTTTTAAATCTTTTTCTTTTTCCTTTCTTTCCATTTCTTTTCCCCTGGTCTCAGGTCTCTTCTGATTGGTTTAGTGTATATTTTTATGGGGTCGTTGTTACCCTGTTAGCATTTTGTTCTCCCATTCATCTATTCTCCTCTGGACAAAATGACAAGATGGAAAAAATGACCTCAAAAAAAAAAAAAAAGAACAAGAGGCAGTACCAGCTGCCAGGGACCCAATCAATATGGACATTAGTAAGATGTCAGAACTAGAGTTCAGAATGACGATTATAAAGATACTAGCTGGGCTTGAAAAAAGCATGGAAGATACTAGAGAAACCCTTCCTGGAGAAATAAAAGAACTAAAATTTAAGCAAGTTGAAATCAAAAAGGTTATTAATGAGATGCAATAAAAAATGGAGGCTCTAACTTCTAGGAAAAATGAGGCAGAAGAGAGAATTCGTGATATAGAAGACCAAATGATGGAGAATAAAGAAGCTGAGAAAAAGAGAGATAAATAACTACTGGATCACAAGGGGAGAATTCGAGAGATAAATGATAACATAAGACAAAACAATGTTAGAATAATTCGCATCCCAGAAGAAGAAGAAAGAGAGAGGGGCAGATGGTATATTGGAGCAAATTATAGCAGAGAACTTCCCTAATTTGGGGAAGGAAACAGGCATCAAAATCCAGGAGGCACAGAGAACCCCTCTCAAAATCAATAAAAATAGGTCAACACTCCAACATCTAATAGTAAAACTTACGAGTCTCAGAGACAAAGAGAAAATCCTGAAAGCAACTCAGGACAAAAGATCTGTAACCTACAATGGTAGAAACATTAGATTGGCAACAGACCTATCCACCGAGACCTGGCAGGGCAGAAAGGACTGGCATGATATATTCAGAGCACTAAATGAGAAAAACAGGCAGCCAAGAATACTATATCCACCTAGGCTGTCATTGAAAATAGAAGGAGAGAAAAAAAGCTTCCCAGACAAACAAAAACGAAAGGAATTTACAAACATGAAACCAGCCCTACATGACATATTGAAAGGGGTCCTCTAAGCAAAAAGAGAGCTTAAAAGTAACATAGACCAGAAAGGAACAGAGACAATATACAGTAACAGTCACCTTACAGGCAATACAATGGTACTAAATTCATATCTTTCAATAGTTATCCTGAATGGAAATGGGCTAAATGCCCCAATCAAAAGACACAGGTTACCAGATTGGATAAAAAAACAAGACCCATCGATATGCTGTCTGCAAGAGACTCATTTTAGACCAAAAGACACCTCCAGATTGAAAGTGAGGGGGTGGAAAACCATTTAGCATGCTAATGGACACCAAAAGAAAGCTGGGGTGGCAATCCTTATATCAGACAAATTAGATTTTAAACCAAAGACTAGAATAAGAGATGAGGAAGGACACTATATCCTACTTAAAGGGTCTATCCAACAAGAAGATCTAACAATTGTAAATATCTATGCCCCTAACATGGGAGTACCCAATTATACAAGCCAATTAATAACAAAATCAAAGAAACACATAAAAAACAATACAATAATAGTAGGAGACTTTAACACCGCCCTCATTGAAATGGACAGATCATCTAAGCAAAAGATCAACAAAGAAATAAAAACTTTAAATGACACACTGGACCAAATGGACTTCACAGTTATATTCAGAACATTCCATCCCAAAGCAACAGAATACACATTCTTCTCTAGTGCCCATGGAACATTCTCCAGAATAGATCACATCCTAGGTCACAAATCAGGTCTCAACCAGTACCAAAAGATTGGGATCATTCCCTGCGTATTTTCAGACCACAGTGCTTTGAAACTAGAACTCAATCACAAGAGGAAAGTTGGAAAGAACTCAACTATGTGGAGGCTAAAGAGCATCCCACTAAAGAATGAATGGGTCAACCAGGAAATTAAAGAAGAATTAAAAAAAATTCATGGAAACCAATGAAAATGAAAACACAACTGTTCAAAATCTTTGGGATACAGCAAAGGCAGTCCTAAGAGGAAAGTATATAGCAATACAAGCCTTTCTCAAGAAACAAGAAAGGTCTCGATACACAACCTAACCCTACACCTAAAGGAGCTGGAGAAAGAACAGCAAATAAAGCCTAAACCCAGCAGGAGAAGAGAAATAATAAAGATCAGAGCAGAAATCAATGAAATAGAAACCAAAAGAACAGTAGAACAGATCAACAAAACTAGGAGCTTGTTCTTTGAAAGAATTAACAAGACTGATAAACCCCTGGCCAGACTTATCAAAAAGAAAAGAGAAATGACCCAAATAAATAAAATCATGAATGAAAGAGGAGATCACAACCAACACCAAAGAAATACAATTATAAGAACATATTATGAGCAACTATATGCCAGCAAATTGGATAATCTGGAAGAAATGGATGCATTCCTAGAGATGTATAAACTGCCAAAACTGAATCAGGAACAAATAGAAAACCTGAACAGACCTATAACCACTAAGGAAATTCAAGCAGTAATCAAAAATCTCCCAACACACAAGAGCTCAGGGCCAGATGGTTTCCCAGGGGAATTCTACCAAACATTTAAAGAATTAATACCTATTCTTCTGAAACTGTTCCAAAAAATAGAAATGGAAGGAAAACTTCCATTGAGGCTACCATTACCTTGATCCCAAAACCAGACAAAGACTCCATCAAAAAGGAGAATTACAGACCAATATCCCTGATGAACATGGATGCAAAAAATTCTCACCAAAATACTAGCCAATAAGATCAAACAGTACATTAAAAGGATTATTCACCACGACCAAGTGGGATTTATTCCTGGGCTGCAAGATTGGTTCAACAACCACAAATCAATCAATGTGATTCTATACATTAATAAAAGAAAGAACAAGAACCATATGATCCTCTCAATAGATGCAGAAAAAGCATTTGACAAAGTACAGCATCCTTTCTTGATCAAAACTCTTCAGAGTGTAGGGAAAGAGGGTACATACCTCAATATCATAAAAGCCATCTATGAAAACCCCACAGCGAATATCATTCTCAATGGGCAAAAACTGAGAGCTTTTCCCCTAAGGTCAGGAACACGGCAGGGATGTCCACTATCACCACTGCTATTCAACATAGTACGAGAAGTCCTACCCACAGCAATCAGACAACAAAAAGAAATAAAAAGCATCTGAATGGGCAAAGAAGAAGGCAAACTCTCACTCTTTGCAGATGATATGATACTTTATGTGGAAAACCCAAAAGACTCCACCCCAAAACTGCTAGAACTCATACAGTAATTCAGGAAAGTCGCAGGATATAAAATCAATGCACAGAAATCAGTGGCATTCCTATACACCAACAGCAAGACAGAAGAAAGAGAAATTAAGGAGTCGATCCCATTGACAATTGCACCAAAACCCATAAGATACCTAGGAATAAATCTATCCAAAGAGGCAAAGAATCTGGACTCAGAAAACTATAAAATACTCATGAAAGAAATTGAGGAAGACACAAAGAAATGGAAAAAACATTCCATGCTCATGGATTGGAAGAACAAATATTGTGAAGATGTCAATGCTACCTAGAGCAATCTACACATTCAATGCAATCCCTATCAAAATACCATCAACTTTTTTCAAAGAATGGAACAAATAATCCTGAAATTTGTATGCAACTAGAAAAGACCCCGAATAGCCAGAGGAATGTTGAAAAAGAAAAGCAAAGCTGGTGGCATCACAATTCTGGACTTCAAGTTCTATGACAACGCTGTCATCATCAAGACAGTATGGTACTGGCACAAAAACAGACACATAGATCAATGGAACAGAATAGAGAGCCCAGAAATGGACCCTCAACTCTATGGTCAACTCATCTTCGACAAAGCAGGAAAGAATGTCCAATGGAAAAAAGACAGTCTCTTCAACAAATGGTGTTGGGAAAATTGGACAGCCACATGCAGAAGAATGAAACTGGACCATTTCCTTACACCACACACAAAAATAGACTCCAAATGGTTGAAAGACCTCAATGTGAGACAGGAGTCCATCAAAATCCTAGAGGAGAACACAGGCAGCAACCTCTTCGACCTCAGCCACAGCAACTTCTTCCTAGAAACATCACCAAAGGCAAGGGAAGCAAGGGCAAAAATGAACTATTGGGACTTCATCAAGATAAAAAGCTTTTGCACAGCAAAAGAAACAGTCCACAAAACCAAAAGACAACCAACAGAACGGGAGAAGATATTTGAAAATGACATATCAGCTAAAGGGTTAGTATCCAAAATCTATAAAGAACTTCTTAAACTCAACACCCAAAGAACAAATGATCCAATCAAGAAATGGGCAGAAGACATGAACAGCCATTTTTCCAAAGAAAACATCCAAATGGCCAACAGACACATGAAAAAGTGCTCAACATTGCTCGGCATCAAGGAAATCCAAATCAAAACCTCAATGAGATACCACTTCACACAAGTTAGAATGGCTAAAATTAACAAGTCAGGAAATGACAGATGTTGGCGGGGATGCAGAGAAAGGGCAACCCTGCTTCAATGTTGGTGGGAATGCAAGCTGGTGCAGTCACTCTGGAAAACAGTATGGAGGTTCCTCAAAAAGTTGAAAATAGAGCTACCCTACGACCCAGCAATTGTACTACTGGGTATTTATCCCAAAGATACAAATATAGGGATCCGAAGGGGTACGTGCACCCCGATGTTTATAGCAGCAATGTCCACAATAGCCAAACTATGGAAAGAGCCAAAATGTCCATCAACAGATGAATGGATAAAGAAGATGTGGTATATATATACAATGGAATATTATGCAACCATCTAAAGGAATGAAATCTTGCCTTTTGCAGTGACGTGGATGGAACTGGAGGGTGTTATGCTGAGCGAAATAAGTCAATCAGAGAAAGACATGTATCCTATGACCTCACTGATATGAGGAATTCTTAATCTCAGGAAACAAACTGAGGGTTGCTGGAGTGGTGGGGGATGGGAGGGATGGGGTGGCTGGGTGATAGACATTGGGGAGGGTATGTGCAATGGTGAGTGCTGTGAATTGTGTAAGACTGTTGAATCACAGACCTGTACCTCTGAAACAAATAATACATAATATGTTAAAAAAAAGAAGAAGATAGTAGGAAGGGAAAAATGAACAGGGGGAAATGGAAGGGGGAGAAGAACCATGGGAGACTATGGACTCTGAGAAACAAACTGAGGGCTCTGGGGGGGTGGGGGAATGGGTTAGCCTGGTGATGGGTATTAAAGAGGGCACGTATTGAATGGAGCACTGGGTGTTATATGCAAACAATGAATCATGGAACACTACATCAAAAACTATTGATGTAATGTATGGTGATTAACATAACATAATAAAAGAAAAAAAATGGAAGAAAAAAATATATGTTTTGAAGCCTAAATATGAAAGCCAATGTAGAAACAATAATCCAAAATTTTTGTTTGGATTTCAAAATGAAGACAGTGTTTTTTCAATGGGTATATAGCTTCAATTTTAATAGGATGAAATGTTCTATGGAGCTGTTGCACAATAATGTGAATATACTTCACACTGGAGAACTATATAATTAAAATATTTATGTTATACAGTTTTATCACAATTAAAAATTATAAAATAAATGTACAACAAAACAGATAACACACTTTTGTAAATGATAAAAATGTCTTTTTTTATAGCAAACCTTAGAGTATTCAAAGTGAATGTTATTATTGAATTTTCACAAATTATTAAGGTTATTTTCTTTAGTATTCTTTTTAGCATTTTGCTTCTGCCTTGTCATTGCTGATGTTCTTGACTTCAATGAGTAGTGAGAGTCAAGGTTCATAGGTTGATGCCATTGCTAACAGCCTGTCACACCCCTCCCCATCTGGGATAATTTTCCATTTTATATTTAAATTTGATTAAAAAGTTCCTGTCATAATCCCAAATCATGTATCTACACTGGATTATATACTTACCTGATAAATACTTATCCTCTCAGGAAAGAAAAAAGTGAAGTATTTTTTGTCCATTGAGACATGGAAAATTCATGGACCAGTTGTAATGAAGTAGTTTCTGAGTTTTTCAGCATGTTTGTGTTAGCCAGAGGAGCTCTATTAAATAGGCATGGATCCATAGAGCCAGACTGCTAAAGTTGTGTGACCTTGGATACATGACTTAGCTTCTTTCTGCCTTGGTTCCTTCATCAGCAGATTAAGATAAGAGGCCAATGTAGGGCTCGATCCCACGATCCTGAGATCATGACCTGAGCCAAAACCAAGAGTTGGGTGCTTAACCCACTGAGCCACCCAGGCACCCATAAATCTGATTTTTTTAGTAAAAAAGTAGGATAAATAAGGCACATATAATTCCACTTACATAAATCTGAAAATTCTGATGAATGTACAGGAGAGAAAGCTGCTCTGTGATTTTCTCGGCATAGCTGAGGGAAGAACTGATGAAATAAAAGACCAAGAAAACATTTGAATGATAAATATGTTGATTATCTTTTTTTTGTTTATTAAGATTTATTTATTTATTTGAGGGAGAGAGAGAGTGTCAGGAGGGGCAGAGGGAGAGGGAATGAATCACAAACAGACTTCCGCTGAACTTGGAGCTCGACTTGGGGCTCGATCCCAGGACCCTGAGATCAAAAGTCGGATGCTTAACCAACTGAGAGACCCAGGTGCTCCCATATATTGATTATCTTGGTAGTTATGATATTTTTATGATACACACATCTATTAAAACTCTTCAAAATGTACTTTTTAACATGTGAATTTTATTATATGTAAATTTAAACAAAAAAAAGGTGTTAATAAAAGGTTTAAAATATCAATAACACTCACCAGTATTTTCAGCATCCAACAAAATGCATGTTGACAGTTAATTGATATCCTTCAAGTCTATTTTTGTTAAGTATATGTTCAATACTTTGCTTGTTTGTTCACCCAATGAAAATGCAATGCATATAAAACGTTTCCTCATGTTTTTTCAAACCACCCACGTTTCCCTTATTATTAATTTGTTATGCAAAAGACAAAGTATATATGTATATGATATATATGACTAAATGTTTAAATAATATATAATAATTAATTCATTGCAGTTAATAACAACTCAAATAACCTATTAACCCAATGAAGTGTAATATAATAAAAATAATACTAATCCTGGACAGATTTATACCGGAAGTCTGACTTAAGTTCTCCTATTATTTGTGATATTGATAAATAACAAATTTTCTGGAAATCCACTTTCTCATGATTAGAATAAAGTACAAAATGTTCAAAATTAACTGATTTCAAAATTCTATGTCTGTTACAGTACCAAAGGACAAAAAGTAACTAAATGACTATCATTTACCAAGTAATATTTTTTTAAATTTTTATTGTTATGTTAATCACCATACATTACATCATTAGTTTTTGATGTAGTGTTCCATGATTCATTGTTTGTGTATAACACTCAGTGCTCCATGCAGAACGTGCCCTCTTTAATACCCATCACCAGTCTAACCCATCCTCCCACCCCCCTTCCCTTTAGAACCCTCATTTTGTTTTTCAGGGTCCATCGTTTCTAATGGTTCGTCTCCCCCTCTGATTTCCCCCCTTCATTCTTCCCCTCCTGCTATCTTCTTCTTTGTTTTTTTTTTAACATATATTGTATTATTTGTTTCAGAGGTACAGATCTGTGATTCAACAGTCTTGCACAATTCACAGCACTCACCATTGCACATACCCTCCCCAATGTCTATCACCCAGCCACCCCATCCCTCCCATCCCCCACCACTCCAGCAACCCTCAGTTTGTTTCCTGAGATTAAGAATTCCTCATATCAGTGAGGTCATAGGATACATGTCTTTCTCTGATTGACTTATTTCGCTCAGCATAACACCCTCCAGTTCCATCCACGTTGTTGCAAATGGCAAGATTTCATTCCTTTTGATGGTTGCATAATATTCCATTGTATATATATACCACATCTTCTTTATCCATTCATCTGTCGATGGACATCTTGGCTCTTTCCACAGTTTGGCTATTGTGGACATTGCTGCTATAAACATCAGGGTGCACATACCCCTTCGGATCCCTACATTTGTATCTTTGGGGTAAATACCCAGTAGTGTAATTGCTGGATCGTATGGTAGCTCTATTTTCAACTTTTTGAGGAACGTCCATACTGTTTTCCAGAATGGCTGCACCAGCTTGCATTCCCACCAACATTGAAGCAGGGTTCCCCTTTCTCCGCATCCCTGCCAACATCTGTCATTTCCTGACTTGTTAATTTTAGCCATTCTGACTTGTGTGAAGTGGTATCTCATTGAGGTTTTGATTTGGATTTCCTTGATGCCAAGCCATGTTGAGCATTTTTTCATGTGTCTGTTGGCCATTTGGATGTTTTCTTTCGAAAAATGGCTGTTCATGTCTTCTGCCTATTTCTTTTTTTTTTTTTTTTTTTTAAAGATTTTATTTATTTATTTGAGAGAGAATGAGAGACAGAGAGCATGAGAGGGAGGAGGGTCAGAGGGAGAAGCAGACTCCCTGCCGAGCAGGGAGCCCGATGCGGGACTCGATCCTGGGACTCCAGGATCATGACCTGAGCCGAAGGCAGTTGCTTAACCAACTGAGCCACCCAGGCGCCCTCTTCTGCCTATTTCTTGATTGGATCATTTGTTCTTTGGGTGTTGAGTTTAAGAAGTTCTTTATAGATTTTGGATACTATCCCTTTATCTGATATGTCATTTGCAAATATCTTCTCCCATTCTGTCGGTTGTCTTTTGGTTTTGTTGACTATTTCCTTTGCTGTGCAAAAGCTTTTTATCTTGATGAAGTCCCAATAGTTCATTTTTGCCCTTGCTTCCCTTGCCTTTGGCGATGTTTCTAGGAAGAAGTTGCTGCGGCTGAGGTCGAAGAGGTTGCTGCCTGTGTTCTCCTTTAGGATTTTGATGGACTCCTGTCTCACATTGAGGTCTTTCAACCATTTGGAGTCTATTTTTGTGTGTGGTGTAAGGAAATGGTCCAGTTTCATTCTTCTGCATGTGGCTGTCCAATTTTCCCAACACCATTTGTTGAAGAGACTGTCTTTTTTCCATTGGACATTCTTTCCTGCTTTATCAAGATGAGTTGACCATAGAGTTGAGGGTCCATTTCTGGGCTCTCTATTCTGTTCCACTGATCTATGTGTCTGTTTTTGTGCCAGTACCATACTGTCTTGATGATGACAGCTTTGTCATAGAACTTGAAGTCCGGAATTGTGATGCCGCCAGCTTTGCTTTTCTTTTTCAACATTCCTCTGGCTATTCGGGGTCTTTTCTGGTTCCATACAAATTTTAGGATTATTTGTTCCATTTCTTTGAAAAAAGTGGATGGTATTTTGATGGGGATTGCTTTGAATGTGTAGATTGCTCTAGGTAGCATTGGCATCTTCGCCAAATAATATTTTTAAAAAATCAATTGAAATGATTTCTACTTTATTACTATTATATTAATTTGTACATTCTATGCTTTCAGAAAGAAATGCTAACAAGTCAAAAACAAAACAAAACCAAGCACTGAAAGAGGAAGAGTATTCGTTTTCAAGATAGAAAAGATATAAATATGCTGTTTTATAATCTTTTTTTGTTTCTGGGGAACCAAAGACTTTGAAGCTGAAGAAACTTGGTTAAGGAGAAGGAATTCTCAGGGCAGACAATTCCTAGCCCTTGCAAAGCACCCCTTCTGTGATGCTTCCAGACCCCATCCCCTACCCAGAGCATCTTTTCACTCCCAGATCCCCCCAAGGTCAGTTAGCTCTTTTTGTTCTATTTTCTCAGAATCTCTCAATATGGAAATTTCCAACTAGCATATCATGATGTAGCCCACACAAGCATGGCCACATGCCTTTCTAGAGTCTTTGACATAACAATCCCTGAGTTCTTACCTGCACATGTGTCAGTTCTTGAGTGAAAAGTCTTTGGTGTAGGAGCCCCTGCCTGACTCTGCCACACAGAATAGGTACATAGGAGGAAACCACATTCCTGTCAATATCATTACACAAACTACTGTTTGATCAAAGACTGCAGCCGAATGAAACAAATTGAAAGAAAAATTTGATGAGGAGTTGGGAAATATTTGCATTCAATCTAGATGGGCATGGCTCTTTTGACTTCTGTTCACAAAATGTTTCAGCTCCCCACTTCCATTGGAAGACAGGGAAAATTTAAAGGGAAACTACAGAGAGTTCCCAATTTATGATGGTTCAACTTACAGTTTTTCTTGACTCTTCGATGGTGCAAAACTAAAATGCATGAAGTAGAAACTGTACTTTTGATTTTGAATTTTGACCTTTCTGGAGCTAATGATATTGTCTATGATAATCTCTCCTGATGCTGGGCAGCCACGGTGACTCCCAGTCAGCCATGTGATCACAAGGTTAAATAAATGATACATTTACTACCATTTTGTGCCCAAACATTCTGTTTCTTATTTTCAGTGCAGTATTCAATAAATAAGTCACCATATTTATTATAAAATAGACTTTGTGTTAGATGATTTTACCCAACTGTAGACTCCTAGTATTCTATTGATTTCTTCATCTATTTATCTTTACCTCTAACATAGCACTCCCACATAAAGATTAAGACAACTTAGTATTTTCACATTTTTATATTTCAAATATTGACTGTTGTTGTTTTGTTAGTGACTCCAAAGGATATCAGGTAGAGGGACAAAATAAAATGACTAAACCATCCAAACCACAAATATATATTTTCTTAGGGTCTTTCAATACTGAGTTCCTACTAAACTCTATTAATAGTTATTAACTTAGGTAAGCATGAAATAGGACAAGTTCATGATGTGAGAACTTGAATGGGAATGTGAATTTTATTAAATTGATGTAAACAAGAATCATTTAAAAATAAACAGGACAAATCATCTCCAGGTCCACCTAAACCCATGAGAGAATCGTTGGGTTGCTGAGATTACATTTGCGCTTAGTATTCACTTAAAAGTCCAAATTGTAGCTGCAGAAAACATGAATAATGTTCTAAATATGTTCTAAAAATATTTGTTTCAATGAAATATTTCAAAAGTGAGCCTTTAATTAAAATGTTAACAAAACAGTGATTAGAAGCTATAAAGTTCAAATAAACAGTAAGTTATTTTTCTAATGATACTTCAAACACTTAGATTTTTCAAAATGTAGCTTTAAACATTTTTTTTTTATCATAAGACAAGGTAATAAATTGGTTAATCAAAACTTGAAATCAAGGTGCCTGGCTGGCTCAGTTGGAAGAGCCTGTAACTCTTGATCTCAGGGTTGTGGGTTCAAGCCCCACACTAGGTGTGGTGATTATTTTAAAAAATAAGTAAACTTTAAAAAAACTTGAAATCAAATTCAACATGCCTGTATAAATGTCTTGTAATATCCACACCCAGGAGTCTTATTTTCTTGCATAAATTTTTATTAATGAAGGGTTTACAACTTCCCATAAGAAACAGAAAAATGTCACTGAGGCAATTTCTCACTGAGTTTTCATAAAACACATCTTTCCATCACTATCATAGATATGCTTTATCTTCTAGAGGTCTGCATAGTGTAAAAAATGTTTTCTCATTAAATAGCTGTTTATTATTCTTTATTATAATAAATTTTATAATGTATAATAAGAAATGTATTTACTTATTATAAAAATTTATTTATGATAAACACATATTTGGTGTTCATCCTTGTTTCTGGTTCACAGTTCCCAAAACCCTTGGAATTTCTAAGTGTTGGGAGTGATAAAGGTGTCTTTTGTTATGTTAATGAGGTTTCCTTTGGAAAGCACCCTCCAGAGGTCTGGCTGCCTGTAGGACCAACCCTGTGATTAGAAGGTTGGAACTTTCAGTCCCATCCCCAGACCTCCAGGGAAGGGACAGGGACTGAAGGTTGAGTAAGCCAATGGCCACAATCATGACTCTTTCATGAAGCCTCCATAAAAACCCAAAAGGGAAAGCTTTTCAGTCTTTCTCTTTTGAAGCACTTCCAGGCTTAGAGAACCTGAACACTCGTGTGTCACTGAGCCAAGGGCCCATGTTCCATGAGGACAGAAGCTACTTTGTCCAGGACCTTGCCCTATGTATCTCTTCATCTGGCTGTTGAAACATTAAGTGTTTTCCTAAGTTCTATGAGGCTCTAGCAATTAATCAAACCTAAGGAGAAGGCATTGGAACCTCTAATCTGTAGCTTGTAGATCAGAAGCACAGGTAACAGACAAGGGCTTGCCTCTGGCAACTGAAGTTGGGGGTGAGGGGCAGGCTTCCAGGACTGAACCCTTAACCTGGGGAATCTGATACTAATTCGAATCGATAGTGGCAAAATTGAGTTGAGACAACATAGTGTCTTAGAATTGCTTGGTGTTGTATGTGAGGGAACCCCCTATCTGACATCAACAGTTGGTTCAGACATGAACTTATCTAAAAATAATTGTATCCAATTGACTGATTTTCCCACTGTGATATAAAATGTGGATTCATCCATTATAACATGTTGAATATAACACTGCCATAGAGGAGAGGTAAAGATGTGGGAGGAGAGAGTTGTGGTCTGTATAAGGTCTAGTGAAAGGAAAGACAAAGAATCAGACTGTGTGTCTTTGCATCTCCAGCATTAAGTAAGACTGAGAATTTTTAGATTAAGAAGGGGACAAGGAAAATTAACTCTAACCACCTTAACAGAAATACCCTCTAAGAATATATAGGCTGCAAAAAGTGGCCAGATAACACAAAGTTTCTTATAAATTAGAAACTTAAACAATACATGCTTGTTCTCTGTCCCTCCTCTAGTCCTAGAGATGACAAAAACAAGGCAGGAATTTTGAGAGCCTGTTTTTGCAGTTATAAAACAGATGTAATGTTGATGGATCCTAAGATGGTTGGATCCTTTTGTTTTCTTAGGGGTCACAAAGACATGGCCTCAGTATTAGAAGTTGGAAGACCAAGGAGAAGAGATGGGTTTCTGAAGAGAACTGTTACATTGTTTCTCCCTACCTCACGCCCTGTAAGATCAAGCCCATGACTGATTGGCTTAATTGGGGTAGCAGTTGGAAGGGGTGTGAACTTTGATGGAATCAGTACTAACCAAACCTGGAATTTAGGTCAGAGCAGTCAGCAAAATAAGGTGTCAAATGAAAGGAAATTGCAAAATTAAAGGAGAAAGAAGAAACCTGTACCCTAGCCATGAGTGTCCTAAAGATAGATTTTAAATATGTGTTGCTCTTCCTTTGCCAATTACAGAGTGATGTTGAGTGTTGAAACAATGCCTGGGGCAGGGAGAGTGAACCTAGAACAACAAATATACTTAGCTCTGGCAGCCTCTGGTCCTTTTTAATTAAAAGTGTTGCAGCCAGGAAGAGAAGTTATGGAATAGAGCAGAAGAGATGTTATATTGTGGATGGAAAATGTCTATTTGGAGGGATGGCGGCGGCGGTGGGGGTGGGGGGCAGATGACCATTGACTGTAACATAAAGCCTCTCAGAATAAATGTCTTTTACTAACTCTACCACAACACACCACGAAAAAATTGAGGACAAAAACCCGATCTGATCTTTGCAGACTTAACAAGCTAACAAATATATTCATGGGGAAAATTTCAGTATATCTGAGTTATCTTCAGTACTGTGGGAGAAAGATAACAATGGAGCATTTGCTCAGAAAACTGAATTATTAAAAAGTCAGTACACATTTAAAACAAACACAACAAATATCATTAGAGAAAAAAACAAAATGAAAAGTGACTAATCAAGTGTTTATAAATCGTAACCACTTGGAGATAATGGAAATAAAAAAAATAGTTGAGATGAAAACTCGAAAGATTGCATAGTGAATGAGATACAAATGTAGGTAAAGTATAAATTATTAAAAAGAAACATTGATGGAGATATTGCCTATGTATTAGAACACCTTTCTTGATTGCTGAATTTTTATCTGGCTTCCTTGCTGAACTACCTAATAAATTTAAATATAAATTTTAATAGAAAAACATAAAAGTAACATGGCTGATCATATTTTTTTGAAAATTTAAAAAATCAGTGTCACAGTCTTTATCTTTTAATTCTCTGTTCATTCTTTGTTAAGTACTTCCAGCCATAATGACAGGCATATTTTTATTTTTTTATACATATTTGTTATAAGTTTTTTATATTCTCTACCAGTTTATCAGATCTCTTAATTAGGTTTAATAATTTTCCTTCCATTTCTTAATATATTGGGAAAACTGAGAGAATTACAGGCTAATCTAAGAGGAGAAGACATACCACATCCCCCTATTATTCAAAGGTTCAGGGTATACGATCCCTGAACTGCCCCAGGATCTCTGTATGCTCGCTGGTGAAGGAACAGTGACACCTTTCTACGTTAGGGGAAAGAAGATCACGACAATGCTGTCCCAACTGCTTACGGCTTGAGCACATTTTGAAAATTCACAATGACCTCTAATCTACGCCAGTTGTCAGTCTGCGCATCTTGGATCATTCTATCATCCATGCCCCCGTATAAATCTGCATAGAGCCTAGTTTTTATTATAGAGCTCTTATCATTGAGAATCAGGGGTGTGTTATCTTTGCTCCTGGTATCAAATAAAAGTTATTCAGTCTGGCTTTTCTTCACGTTTCCCTGTAATCTGGATCCATTTTTGTGCCCATTTGTTTTCCACTGTGAACCCTACAACTTAATCAGATCTGTCGTCAGAGCTGCTCTTTACTTACTGTCTTTGCTTCACAGGTCTTGTGGACATGTATTAGTATATGTACACACACACACACACACACACACACACACACACGCACACACACACTTTTAATGGAGCAGTGTGTTCCAGCTCTTGAGTCTAATCATGACACTTCCCCTGACAGTGACTCTGAACTTAGCATGAGATTTCTTTCTATGCTTGTGTTGCTGTGTGCACAAACCCTCCTGATAAGCTTTGGTCATGGGAGTAATGTTATGAAGCATTCAAAAAGTTGCATTATAATTTGTGTCACCTTTCCTTGGAGATACTTAGCATATGAAATTTTTGGGGGGGTTACACAAACAATTTTCATCCTTGAAGTAAAAACTTGGTTTCCCTTTCTTTCTTTCTTCCTTCCTTCCTTCTTTCTGTCCTTCCTTCCTTCCTTTCTATTTTTTTAAGATTTATTTATTTATTTTAGAGAGAGAGAGAACATGAGTGGAAGGGGCAGAGGGAGAGGGACAGTGACTCTCAAGCAGACTCCCTGCTGCGTGTGGAACCTGACGTGGGCTCAATCCCACAGACCCAAGGTCACAACCTGAGCTGAAAACAAGGAGGCCAGTGCTCACCTGACGGTGGCACCCATGCACCCCTCCACTGCTTCTTTCTTGTACATGATATGACAACTGATGAGAACCTAGAGAATTTTCTTTTACATAAACTTTTAGAAAGAAAGAGCACAATTATGAGGGGAAGAAAAACCTGAAACTGAAAACAAAACAACAGGTACTGGGATCTCTGTGTCATCATACACTTCACCAGATTTCTTTAATATTCAGATTCACTAAATATTTATGTCTTCATTTGAAATACGGGAGACAATATCCTCTATTTACGCATTACATTTTGTATGTAATCAGTGCTGAGTACATATTTTGTTAAAGTAAGGAAACAAATTTCCCCCCCACTTTACAAATGTTTATAGATGTAATAATGAAACAATGAGACATTTAAACCTCCTCCAATTAAGCACTTTGCCTTGCAAGTAATAATACTGACTCTTCGTTTGCTTTGTGGATTATTTTAATGACCAATTTAAAATAGAAGTAAAGTTATGGAATAAAGAATTACAGTCCATGTTAGTTGGACAGGGAAGACAACATCAGGAAGGTTGGAGACATGGGAAAGCAGGGGAAGGAGTTAACAGGGAAAAAGACCCTCCTCTAGCAGAGGTTATTGTCAAAGTGGCCAGTTATACCGTCAGTTGAATTTTGTCAACCTGCTTCAGGAAGGATCAGGACAGGAGTGGGTAGCATTGATGTAAATCTACAGATGCCCATATATGATTAGTAAAATTTAGGATCTCAGGTGTAATTAAAACCAAATGAAACTTAGCAGAAGCTACTGAAACAAAGTAAGGTAAAAGATGTAATCCAGCAGACATTTCCCCAACAGCACATTATAGTTGCAAATAACAAAGATTATTTTATCTCCTTGTCACAGAGGCAACTGGCTTTGCAGAACTGTTGAACTGACTGGGATCTGCACCCAAAACTTCGTTTTTGTGTCTTACAGTTACTGTATTCATCATAGTAGAGGCAGGGGTTAGCTGGAAGGAAAAAGCATGTTTACACAGTATTATCTCGAAAATTCACCATTACTGAAGAAAGAGATAATCTCTCCTAAAGACATCAATGGAATTATCCCCTCCCCACCCTCCCCAGTGCCTCTGAAATTTACCAATCTGTTTTCTGTATCTGTGAGTTTGGTTTTTTTAGATTCCACATATAACTGACATCATATGGTGTTTGTCTATGCCCGACTTATTTCACTTAGAATACTACCTTCAAGAACCATCCATGTTGTCATAAATGATAAGATTTCCATTTGTTTTATAGCTGAACAGTGTACATTATATATATATACATATATATATACATATATATATATACATCCATGTTGTCATAAATGATAAGATTTCCATTTGTTTTATAGCTGAACAGTGTACATTATATATATATATATATATATTCTTTCTTTATCCATTCATCGGTCAATGGACCCTTAGGTTGTTTCCATGCCTAAGCTATTGTAAGTATCTTCTTGAGTTAATGTTTTTGTTTTCTTCAGATAGCTATCTAGAAGAAAAATTGCTGGATCATATAACTGCTATATTTTTAATTTTTTGAGTAGCCTCCATACGGCTTCCTATAGTGACTGCACCCATTTACATTCCCATGAACATTGCATAAGGGTTTCCTTTTCACCACACCCTTGCCCCCACTTATGATCTCTTGTCTTTTTGATTTTAGACGTTCTAACAGGTATGCAGTATATCCCTGCATTTCCCTGATGATCAGTGATATTAAGCATCTTTTCATGTACCTGTTGGCTATATGGATATCTTCTTTGGAAAAATATCAGTTTAGTTCCTCTGCCAGTTTTCTAATTGGATTTTTTTTATTCAGCTTTATAAGTTCTTTATGTATTTTGGAGATTAACGCCTTATCAGACATATGATTTGCAAATATTTTCTCTCATTTAATGGGTTGTCTTTTCATTTTGTTGATGGTTTTCCCTTCTGTGCAGCTTTTTAGTTAGATGCAGTCTCACTTGTTTATTTTTGCTTTTGCTATTTTTGATTTCAGTGTCAAATCCAAAAAATCATTGCCAAGACTGATATAAGGAGTTTGCCCCATGTTTTCTTCTAGGAGTTTTATGGTTTCAGGTTTTACGTTCAAGTCTTTAATCCATTTGAGTTGATTTTTGTGTGTGGTGTGATATATGATTCCTGTTTCGTTCTTTTGCATGTGGCTGTCTGTCTAGTTTTCCCAGCACCATTTACTGAAGAGACTGTCTTTTCCCTTTGTATGTATTTGGCATTTGGCTTCTTTGTTATAAATTAATTGACCCTATATGTATTGGTTTATTTCTGGGCTCTCCATTCTTTTTTAAAAATTATATATATAAATATATTATATATATAATATATATATATAATGTTCATTTAGCCATTCTGTTCCATTGATCTATGTGCCTGTTTTTATGCTAATACCATACTGTTTTGATTACTATATATAGCTTTGTATATAGTTTGAAATCAGGAAGCATGATACCACTAGCTTTATTCTTCTTTTTCAAGGTTGCTTTGGCTATCTTTTGTTATTCCATACAAATTTTAGGATTATTTGTTCTAGTTCTATGAAAAATGCCATTGGAATTTTGATAGTAATTGCACTGAATCTGTAGATATCTTTGGGTAGTATGGAAATTCAAAAAAATATTAATTCTTCCAATCCATGAGCATGGAATATATTTCCATTTATTTGTATCTTCAATATTTTTCACCAATATCTTATAATTTTCATTATATAGATCTTTCACTTCCTTGGTGAAATTTATTCTTAGGTATTTCATTCTTTTTTGATGCAATTATAAATAGGATTTTAAAAAATTTCTTTTTCTGATAGTTTGTTGGTAGTATATAAAAATAACTGATTTTTGTATATTGATTTTGTATCCTGCAATTTTACTGAATTCAGTTATTAATTCCAATAGTTTTCTGGTGGAGTCTTTATTTTTTTAATTTTTTTAAAGATTTTATTTATTTATTTGACAGAGAGAGAGAGACAGTGAGAGAGGGAACACAAACAAGGGGAGTAGGAAAGGGAGAAGCAGGCTTCCCGCTGAGCAGGGAGCCCAATGTGGGGCTCAATCCCAGGATCCTGGGATCATGACCTGAGCTGAAGGCAGACATTTAACTGACTGAGCCATCCAGGCACCCTGATCTGATGGAGTCTTTATGGTATTTTATATATATTATCATGTCATCTGCAAGTAGATACTGTTTTACTTCTTCCTTTCTGATTTTAATTACTTGTATTTCTTTCTCTTGTCTAATTACTCTAAGACTTCCAGTACTATGTTGAATTAAAGTGGTAAAGGTAGGCATTCTTTTTTTTTAAATTTTATTATGTTATGTTAATCACCATACATTACATCATTACTTTTTGATGTAGTGTTCCATGATCCATTGTTTGCGTATAACACCCAGTACTCCATTCATTACATGCCCTCTTTAATACCCATCACCAGGCTAACCCATCCCCTCACCCCCCTCCCCTCTAGAACCCTCAGTTTGTTTCTCAGAGTCCATAGTCTCCCATGGTTCATCTGCCCCTCCGATTTCCTCCCCTTCATTTGTAAGACTGTTGAATCACAGACCTGTACCTCTGAAACAAATAATATGTTATATGTTAAAAAAAAAAAAAAAGATAGCAGGAAGGGGAAAAAAGGTAGGCATTCTTGTCTTGTTCATGGTCTTAGAGGAAAAGCTTTTCACTTTTAACCACTGAATATGATGCTTGTTGTGGGCTTCTCATATCTGGCCTTTATAATGTTGAGGTAACATTATACCTGTGAACCCAATTTGACATTTTTTATCATGAAAGAATGTCAGATATTGTCAAATGCTTTTTCTGTATCTATTTGGATGACTATATGATTTTTATTCTTCAAATTGTCTGATTTGTGGACGTTGAGCCATTCCTGCATCCCTAGCATTAATCGCACTTCATTGTGGTGTATGATCTTTTCAATGTATTGTTGCAGTTGGTTTGCTAACTTTCACTGAGATTTTTGCATCTATGTTCATCAGATATAATGGCCTGTAATTTTTTTTTTTATTGCAGTGTCATCTGATATTAGTATCAGGGTAATGCTGGCCTCATAAAATGAGTTTGGAAGTGTTCACTTATCTTCTATTTTTTTGGCAGAGTTTTAGAAGTATTAGTATTAATTCTTTAAATGTTTGGTAGAATTCACCAGTGAAGCTATCTGGTTCTGGGTTTTTCTTAGTTGGGAGAGTTTTGATTATTGATGCAATCTCCTTACTACTACTTAGTCTGTTCAGATTTTCCATTTATTCATGATTCAGTCTTGGTGAGCTGTATGTTTATTTCTTCATAATTTAGTCTTTGTAAGTTGTATGTTTTTTTAAGTTTAGTTTTGTAAGTTGTATGTATAAATAGGATAAATTCCTTCAATAATTTCTTCAAATTAGTTGTCCAATTTG
Organism: Halichoerus grypus; assembly: GCF_964656455.1. Lineage (NCBI taxonomy): Eukaryota > Metazoa > Chordata > Mammalia > Carnivora > Phocidae > Halichoerus > Halichoerus grypus. The sequence continues at coordinate 99,851,657 of NC_135720.1, read as the reverse complement.
TTGCTATACAATTTTTCATAGCAGACTCTTATGCCCTTTTTTGTTTGTGGGTATCAGGTGTAATGTCTTCTCTTTAATTTCAAATTGTAATTATTTGAATCTTCTATTTTCTTTTCTTTCTTCTTCTTCTTCTTCTTCTTCTTCTTCTTCTTCTTCTTCTTCTTCTTCTTCTTCTTCTTTCTTCTTCTTCTTTCTTCTTTTCTTCTTCTTCTTCTTCTCCTCCTCCTCCTCTTCCTTCTTCTTGTTCTTCTTCTTTTTCTTCTTCTTGTTCTTCTGGTAAGTGTGGCTAAAGTTAAAGATTTTTCTATGTTTGTCTTTTAATGAAAGCTCTTCCTTTCATTGATCTTTTTCATCTTCTTTTCAGTCTTTATTTTATTTATTTTCACTTTGATTTTTGTTATTTTCCTCCTTCTACCAACTTGGAGCTTAGTTTGCTCACTTTGTAGTTGAAGAATAAAGTTAAGTTGTTTTGAGCTCTTTTTTGTTGTTGTTGCTATTATAGGTATTTATTGCTATGAATTTCCCTCTTAGAAGTACTTTTACTGCTATTATAGTATATAAATTATATTAATATATATAATTTCCCCTATTTTATAATATGAATTTTGTTTTTATAAGATTTATTTGAATTACACTAAACTGCTTATATCTGTATATCCAGGTCTTATATTTTAAGCATTGTTTCCATTCCAGTGTGGCCCAATCTATCTTTCTTTAATATTTCTCATCTTCTCGTGCATTTATAGGTGAGCAAAGAGTTTAAGATAAGCATCTTTTATGGCATAGATTTAATCTTCTTGAGTAATACTTTCTCTTTCCTACTCTCATTTTACTTCAATTACATTTTTTATGCATTATAAACATTGCTTTTATATCTTGGATTAAAAAAACCTACCCCATCCACCCAGCATAGGTAATTAGTAGATATTTTATTTTTCTCCAACTACAATTTCTTTTCAGAAATGGTATGCACAAAGTGAGGTTGAAAGTAAGAGAAAAAGGAGAAAAAAAGAGAAAGAATAAATGAGACTTAGAAAAAAGAATATCTCTCTATTTCTCTACTTAGAAAGAGAGGGATTTTGAAAAAGAGAATCTATTTTCCTTACTTTAAGAGTAAACAGAGTGACTTGGTTAGGTGTAGGAAAATAAGTCTTCTGATCTTCCAAGTCTGAAGTTAAAGGGTATTTTTCCTGGGTTAGTTATTTCTCTAAAACTTGTTGAAAATTATCTTATCAACATTACACTCAGGGATTAGGAGCTATGTTTTCAGGAGGCTCTAGGAAAAGGAACTTTTGCTATCTAAGGGAATGACCATGTAATTGGAACCCATTTGGTTAATACTACATTGTAGGTAAGGTTTATTTAAGAAATAAAAGGAAATGCTGTAAGGGGACAGTGTGACCATCAACTAATATCTTTTGATGTGTCAGTAGGAACATGGGAGAATAAGGATTACTCCGTAAGAAATTACATGCCCTAATAAGTGGTCAGACAGGTAAGAGAGTTATGGAGCAGCAAGAAGCCAAGAACACTAATTTCAAGGTTGCAATAAGAGAGCCCAGAAACTTTTTTATAGAGCAGAGAAAAATGTATAGTTATATTAACATCTTATCTGGGTTTTCCCTATTAAGTCATTAAACTTTACGGCAGGGGGGAGGGGCTTGAGTTTAGGCCTAGACATTCTAATATCCGTTCCAATAGATTTAATCAATTATCTTCTTGGTCACTCAGGGAGGGGAAATAAGAAATAATGTTGATTTTTTCTGGGTGATGATTCAGAAAAAAGTTATAGAAAAGTGCAATATTGTCAAATCCTTAATTTGAAGGACACATGGCTCCTGGGTCAATGGTCTACATTAAGCAAAATGAATGCAAAACTTACTGCAAAGTTTATTTTCACAGTCATTTGGACAGTCCCCACATGGACTTCCTGCATTATAAGGTTTATCCCTTTTGGCAGGATCATTTCCCCTTAAGAAAAAGAACAAAGGAAAAGGTGATGTAATAAAATTGATGCTTGGACAATGCATATAAAATTTTACTTACCATTTATAATCAACTTTGAAAACAATTTTTGAAAACCACTTCTAGATAATGATGATAATCTTTTTTTATGTTATGTTAGTCACCATACAGTACATCATTAGTTTTTGATGTAGTGTTCCATGATTCATTATTTGCATATAACACCCAGTGCTCCATGCAATATGTGCCCTCCTTAATACCCATCACCGTGCTATCTTTAAGATAGGTTTAAGATTTCTAGACTTGCAATGATCACAATTTATCAGGCAACTGTGGGGTCCTAAGAACATTTTGAAAGAATTTACCCTATTCAGACAGTTAAGTTCTAACAAGACTGGAACCTATGAACAGTCAAGTCTTAACAAGCAGAAGAGCTTTAGAGGGATTTATAATTTGTTATTTTTCTTTATTTATACCCATAAGGACTTGGTAAGCAGTCATGTAAAAGGATATGTTAAGAATATTTTAAGTGAGTCAAATTGGAGGTGTTCTATTCATCTTGCACAGTATCATGAGAAACTTGATGCATGTTACTCTTGTGTAGAAACACATGGAGCATTATAAAAGATGAAAATTCCTCAGTATGGCTAAATCTAAAGTGGTAGATTTGGGGGAGAGAGAGTAGATGAGAATTTCTAGTTCTAAGCTAATACGAAATTCAGAGAAGACAGTTTTACCTGCAGATATCTAAGAAAACAATGTGGATTATAACTGATTCTTACTTCATATGCTTGAAAAATAAAGTAAATGTTCTGGTTAAAATAGCATTCTAGTTGATATTTTTCCTTTTCATATGTGAATTGTTAGAATTTCATTTTATTTTTTTTTTCCATTTCTTTTTTAAAGTAAGCTTTATGCCCAATGTGGGGCTTGAACTCATGAACCGGAGATCAAGAGTCACCTGGTCTACCAACTGAGCCAGCCAGGTGCCCCAAAATTTCACTTTAAAGAAGAAACTTATTACTTAATTCAGTAAGGGCTTTTGTCAGACTCTTGGCCTAATCTTTGCTGCAGAATATTCTCTATCACAGCTCTATGTGTTTTACTTTTGTGTAATTGTCAGTTCACCAGAAACCACTACCAGCCCCTGAAAGATTTAGTACAATGGATGTGTTATAGATGCAAAGAGATCTTACTGTCTTCAGTACTAATTATATAGATAAAATCATAACAAATATTAACTACTGAAATCAAGTAATGATAAGATCAGAAAATAAGTCATATATAGAGCTCTTATATAAATATATCTATTGAATCTACACTGATATTCGAGGCCTCATTTAAAGTATAAATATTGTAGCCTATTAACAGATAAATAATTTTCACTGGTTCATATTGAACATTTTTTATTTTGCAACACAAAATAATGGGGGATAGCAGTTAAACACCATGCTTGGAGCTCATAGTATGATGGAAAATTTGCATATTCAACTATTTAAGTATGGCTAGCTGAAGGAGACAAATGCAAACCACTCATTAACTTTCCTTAGCAGAGTATATTTAAACAGGCATTTGTAGTGAACTATTAGAGGAGTATATCAAGTTTTGAACAATCTCTAATTTCTCATGATTACCACTGGAGCCACACAGTGTGCTCCTGTGGACTCCTACAATCATCTTTGTCTGAAATTGATCTTGCTTAAAGAGCAATTGCAGTTGGTAGGGCAAAGGAGTCCACCTGCCTTTCACTGAAGCAATCAGATTATCTCTTCTAAGAGTTGTTACTCACACCTTGATAACATGTAAATTTAATTTCTAAAGAAAAGGCATATACCAATAGTTAGACTAACAAGAACACTTCAATTTTTCCATTTGTTTATTCTTGATACTCCACTATATTTCTGCCCTTGCATTCTAAATATACTCTAGATTGTTGAAGTAAATATCGTTGTTTTTTTGCTTATGCTAATCAATAACACAGAGCAAGACTACTGGTAATAGCTTTGAATTTGGACATTCTATTAATGAAATATAAATATAAATTTATTTTTAAAATATGATGTAAATAAAATTGTGTGTGTGTAATGTTTTTAGGTATTGGCTAAATGACATTTTATCCCTAAAGTTCTGCTTAACTGAAATGAAATATTTATTTGAGCTTTCTTTTATATTGTTTGAGAAACTGGATTATGTAAGAGGGATATATTTCTAAAGGCTTTGTGAAACCAAACTGTATAATACATACTCATGACAATAGTGACAAACATAGAGATACTGAGTTGACAATCTTTTGTCACATGATGATATTCCACAGCCAATGAGGTAAGAAGTGGCCCAAACAATCTGTAATGATAAAGAGATTATTTTATTAATAATTTGACTTTTGCTAAATGATTACAATACGAATATTGTTATCCATGGTTGAAAATAAACATGTTTGCTTTTAGGATGCTTTGAGCATGGCTTATTAGGACGTCATAGAAACAGAAAGATTTCCATGTGTCTGGATAGCACACATACATATGCACACTTATTGGCCATCCTTAATCCTGGCTCACTCTATTATCAAATCTATATAGAAAATCAGGTAACATGATGAAGGCTTGTTGGTGATTATATCAAAATCAAACCATGGGAGGAGCTTTACTTAATCATCAGAGCAGAAGCACGGCATAGAGTAGAGTTGGCCTTTGAGACCAAACATCTTGGTTTCAAATTCTATCTCTACCACTTCCTGGTTGTATGGTATTTACCAGTTTACGTTTTGAAATTTTATTTTTTTATTTGTAAAATGGGATAAAATAATACTATCTTCTACCTCATAGGTGTATCGTGGGAATTGGATAATAATTTTTTTAAGTGTTTGGAAGAGGAAATATTAAGTTACTATCTGAGTGTGATGGCCCTAATGGTCTTGGATGTAAATAGTGGGTCTAGACTACCTTTATCTGAAAGAAATATAAGGTTGGAATTGATATCACAAATTTGTCAGATTTTTAGCTCCATGGGTGATCATTCTATTTTTATCCTCTGATTGTTTGATAAGGCAAATTATATGAATAAATAGTCTGATGTTATAACATTCTTGGATTCCTAGAACATATCCTTTTTGTCCAAGGGTGTCAACTTTAAAATCAGAATGCTATTTGCTAGTCTTTTACTTAGAATATCTGCATTGCTACCCATAAATGATTAAGTCTATGATTTTTAAATAGGCAGTCTTGAAAAAGCAGACAGAAGTTGGAAGTCTTATGCTTTCTAATATCAAACCTTACCACAAAGCTACAGTAATTAAAACAGTGGTACTGGCATAACATTAGACATATAAACCTGAGAAATAAAATAGAGTCCAGAAATAAACCTTCACATATATGGTCAAATGATTTTCAACAAGGATGCCAAGATGATTCAGTGGGGACAGGACTGCCTTACCACAAGTAAAGTTGGAAAAACTAGATATCTACATGCAAATAAATGAAATTGGGTCCTACCTTCCACCATATAAAAAATTAACTCAAAATGGATTAAATACCTAAGTGTAAGAGCTAAAACCATAAAAAAACTCTTAGAAGGAAACATAAGGAAAAAACTTCATGATATTGAATTTGGCAGTGATTTCTTGGATATGACACCAAAAGCACAGACAGAAAAGGAAAAAAAAATAGATAAATTGGACTCTATCAAAATTTAAAACCTTTGTGCATCATAGGATACTATCATCAGAGTGAATAGGCAGTCTATGTAATAGGAATTAATGATCTCACTTATATGTGGAATCATATACCTGCTAAAGCATAGATATCCAGAATATATAAAGAACTCTTACAACTCAGCAACAAAAACCCAAATAATCTGATATAACCCAGCAACTCTAACTGGAGATGGAACCTCTACAGAAGTAATTTAGGTTAAATGAAGTTCTAAGGGTGGGACCATGATCTGATGGCGCTCATGTCCTTATAAGAAAAGGCACCAGAGTGCTGACACTCATGCTCTCACTCTCTTTCGCTCTTTCTCTGCAAGCCCGCACAGACAAAAGGAAAGGAAAGTCTGTGCAAGGACATAATGAAAAGAAGGCAGAAAGAGAGCTCTCACAGAAACCAACTATGCTGCAGAAGTTCATAGACTTCCAGCCTCCAAAACTGTGAGAAAATAAGTTTGTTGTTTAGTCCATCCAGCCTGTGGTACTTTGTTATAGAAGTCCAAGCAGACCAATACAGCACAGATGTGAAGAAATCAGAAATTTCATTGCTGCTGGGAATGTTAAATAATGCAGCTGTTGTGGAAGACAGTATGCCAGTTCCTCAAATAATTCAACATACGATTACCATGTGATCCAGAAATTCCATTTCTCAAAAGAATTGAAAGCAGGATATGAACAGATATTTGCACACCAATGTTCATAGCAGCATTATTATCAATATCCAAAAGTAGAAACAACCTAAATACACATCAGTGAATGAATGGATAAAAAACAGGTGATATACACATACAATGGAATATTATTCAGCCTTAAGAAGGAGTAAAATTATGGCACGTGCTACAACATGGATGAACATCAGATGAGGATATAATGCTATGTGAAATAAGGCAGACACAAAAGGACAAAAATTGTATGATTCCAGTTATATGAGGTATCTAGAGTAATCAAATTCATAGATAAAGAAACTAGAATGGTGCTTGCCAGAGGCTGGGGAGGGGGGGAAATGGGAAGTCATTGTTTAATGGGTACAGAGTTTGGGAAGGTGAAAAGTTGTGAAGATGTATGGTAGTGATTGCTTCATAACAATTTGAATGCAGTTAATGCTACTGAACTACATAATTTTAAAATGATTAAAATGGAAAATTTTATAAAATATATTCATATGTGCATATCCAAATAGTTATTATGTGTTATATATATGAAAATAATTATATATGATAAATAAAAATAATATATGTATATATTTTACACATATATACATATATACATATAATTTTACCATAATAAAAATAAACTAGGAAGAAGAGGATTCTCTGTATTATAAGGTACTATTATTTTCTTTTCTTTTTTTTTTTTTAAAGATTTTATTTATTCATTTGAGACACAGAGATACAGAGAGAGAGAGAGCATGAGCGGGGGGTAGACAGTGGGAGAGGGAGAAGCAGGCTCCCTGCTGAGCCAGGAGCCCGACATGGGGCTCGATCCCAGGACCCTGGAATCATGACCTGAGCCGAAGGCAGACGCTTAACCATCTGAGCCACCCAGGCGCCCCAAGGTACTATTATTTTCATTCTTTACACATATTAGAAATGTAATTTATAAGTGACATTGATGTTTTATGATTTTGTTAATTCCCAAAAGTCCAAATGTATAAAAAAGGAGACTAAACAGTTAAGCAGCTTCTCTAAGCTATCTGTTGAGGGAATCACATTTCCTTATGTTTCAAATTATAATAGGAACTCAGTGGGTCAAGTGTAAGTTTGCGAAAAGTGGGTAGAATAATTTTCTCAGTCACCTATTTTCCACACATGCTTATAGTCATTTAAACAATGTGTATATTTGCAAGTACGCAGGTTACCTGAGTGTAATGCTCAAATGTTATGTCATCATCCGTTGATGTCCATTCCCCGTACTTGAAATATTTAGATTCATTGTACCAGATTTTAATTACATTTGACCATGAGATAGGATAAGTTGTCAAATGCATATTTTCTCCACAAAAAGTATCTGAAAGGGAGAAAAAAAGTCTGAGTCATACTTGAAGAAACTTCGAAATATATTACAAGGATATTTTCCTCATTTTCATCTTACAAATATTCCACTGGTCATCCAAGCAATGTCTTATAAAAGAAAACAAACTCAGCTGTATCTCTGCTGGCAATCATCTTTTTCATTGATGAGTGAACTTGTGGTACTTAGGTTTGGTGAGAAGTTGACAGTAGGAGATGATGTACAAGCTTGGAAATCAGATCAACATTTCAGTCTCTGCCACTTCTGAGCTGTTGAGAAGGGTGAAACCAATCCAAGTAGCCAATGGGTTGTAACAGGACCCATGACTGGCAAACAGCCACAGAGGTATTCCTTATGCAAGGACCTTGAAATAAACATTTGCTCATTTAGCCATCCACTTGTGATATGGGTTCTTGGTCAAAAATGAAATTTAGGAGTGATCTACCTTTCTCTGGGGCAGGAAAGACTCACACTGCTAATTCATGGGTCAAAACATTGGGCAAAAATGCCCAATAATCTGTAAATATGGAAGTTTCATTAGTATTTTAAAACTATTTTGTAATAAACAAGCATCTCATAAATGTTAATAATGTCTACTTGTATAGGAAGTACTAATAGATTTTCTGGAAACTAGCTGTGATCCACCTAATATATATGCCATGAGATGGACTTATTTATGAGCACCTAAATTTGTTCTCATGTATAGCTCAGTAGAGTTGAATAGAACTCACCTCTCAACTGTATTAGTATTTCAAAGCCAAAGATATCCCTAGGGTGATATTGTGTGTAGCTAAAATAACTACATAGAGTGGAAAGCTTCTAGCTATCCAGCTCTCCATCCAGTTATCACTGTATTACTCAACTATTCTGTAATATTGAGAACTTTGATTCTTATTTTTTTAATTTTTTATTGTTATGTTAATGATTCTTATTTCTGATGATCAGCAGTTGGAATTTGAAATTTGAATATCCAAATTTAAAAATTAATAATAAGAAAACAGTGTGGTAGGCCACCATCCACTGTCATTTATGGGGCCATATCATAGACTGAATGACTTAACTTACCCTTGTCAGGTTACTTAACAATTCCTAAGGACTTTTGAGTACAGAGGTGAGTCATTCAGATGTATACCTACTTGTAATTCGTCTCTTAATTGAGTTGCTCTCTCTTAATTCACACTGCTTTGACAACATTCTGGCATTTTGTGCAGCTTCTTCACTCCAATCCTACAGTGGAAGAGTAAAATATAAGCACGTGGTCTTATTGGCATTTCCATGATAATATTCTAGTTTATTGTTTCTAAAAATCCAAAGCTAGCAATATCCTCAATTTTATAAGCTAACAATTTAAACAATAATATTAAATATTCTGGTTGGAAAAGGAAGACAAAACTTTTGATTCACTGTGTTAGCCCTTGAATTAACAAAATCAAAATTTGGTAATAATGTTCAGATGTAGCTTCTCTCTCAGAAGTGTGAAAGGTTCAAGTAAATGCTTTCAGTAAAACAGATCAGGGTTAGAAATCCATTCCATTATTTATTAGTAGTTTTATCTCTGACACATTATTTAATCTTTTTGAATATGTTCTTCATCTATGAAATGTGACCCATCATTCATGCCTAATAGTTTGTTCTAAAGTTTTAATGTAGTAATTCATGCAATACAATTGTGACATGACAAATCTTATACTATGTGCTCAATAAATAATGGCTATGTACAGTGTCACACATCTCCATCTAAAATTATAAATAATACTAAAAAATAGTAGCTAATAACCACATGCCAGGGTATGTTACCAGTTCTGTATGTATATTTTCTCATTTTGATTCAGAGCAACCCTACAAGGGAAGTACTATTATTATCCCCATTTGCAAATGGGGAAACTGAGGCACAGAGATGTTGCATAATTTCTCAGGATAACACAACCAATAAATAGCCAAGAAAGAATTAGAATCCAGGTTATTCTGTCTTCAGAATGTGTGCTCTTAACTCTTAATGTGTGTCAATTGTGCTGAGTTGAAGCATTTTGTCAGGTGTATCTCCAAGTAAGTTGAAAGGAGGCAGAAAGTCTATATCACTAATTATGGGATTTGACAAATGTTCTCCCTAACACTCTTTAATCCTTACACTGTGTACATCCACTTAAAAGACTCCCAATATCTGAATGCAACACATCACCAACAAAAGTTGTAGACTTCATTTTTTACTACAGGTTTTGACATAAATCATTCACTTACTCTTTAGAATAAGTTTTGGATGACACCTGACTTAGATTTTCAACATTTTTCTTGGTGGCAAAGAAGTTTAACTGTTATATGTGTATGCTTCCATCTGTGTTAGTTTTACAGAATTGCCCTTCAGGTTGAAGGAATTTACTAAACCTTGAGATGAATTAAGTAAGTCATTAACCTAGGCTCAAAGCAAAAACATGGTTTTACTCAGCATAATACCCTCCAGTTTCATCCACGTCATTGCAAATGGCAAGATTTCATTTCAAAAACTAATTATGTAGTGTATGGTGATTAACATAACATAATAAAAAAATTGTCTACCTTAAAAAAAAACAAAACAAAACATGGTTTTGTAAGGTTTGATTGTTTTATGCAAGAAAAGTTGTATTTTAGTAGTGGATACATCTACCCGAGGTAGTAGAGATGATACAACACATCCCGTTAGGACATAGGATCTCCTGGCAGTGGGAATATCATCATTGTAAAAAAAACCTTAGTAAAAAAACCATGCCTATTATGACCGGGTTACCAAGTGATTAGGACTAGAATTTATCTGGGTAATTTACAGCTCATTGCTTGTTGTGTATGCTGTGATGTACTACCAGGTCACTTTCTGAACTGAAGCACTTATTTCCTCTTAAGCTGAGAGTCATGTCCACTGACAGCTCTACTGTATGTCCTTTCTAAAAATTGTCCTGCATCCAGGAGCATAATCCCCTCCCTGGGGTAATCCATACCCAACATCTGGTCAATGTGGGAACTGTAAATTCCAAGCCACTTCCCTCCTACTCAGGACAGCTTCAAAGGGTTGTCTTAGTTGTACAGCTTCCAGAATTATCTGAGCCCTCTGTTGTGACTACATCATAATCCAACTTTTCCATATGTCCACTGCTGCTTCTCTCTCTACCTCCACAGGTAGGTGTCAATCTGGGGATTGTTCTCCAATAAACATTGTGCGTGCTAATCTCCATCTGAGTATGCTTATCTTGTCGCATAAACTACCTGCAACATTCATTACATACAGTCTGTGGTTCAGACCTCTTTGAGGAAGCTGTCTGGGATATTACCTCTGATTCATATTGGTAAGATGCTCCTTTTTTTTTGTGTGTGATAGATCCATGATTAAAATCACAAGTGAGTATTCATGGTTATTACACCAAAGCTATGAATTCTGGCTTTAATACATGGTTCCATTTAATCGGTTTCTAACCTTATGCATGGAAACTTTTTCAGAAAATCTCTGCCTGACAGCTGTGATTGGCCCTTCAGCCCTGCTGTAACTCTATCAGTTCCTTTCTAGCCACATCCAATGCATTGTTTATGGAACAGCTCAACTCTCATATTCCTTTGAAAATATGATTCAGTCTTACCGGTCACCTAATTTATAGTCTTGTTGATCTCTCGTACCTTTACACTTTAGCACTTGAATGTATTCATTCTTACATTACGTTCTAAAATTCCCTTTGTATTTGCCTTTAACCCACAATAATAAAATCTCTGAATCAGAGGCTGTATTTTCCATTTACTCTAAAATTTCTTTAGAACCTCCTAGCTAAATGTGTTTGCTCTTTTGGAAACCAAGTTAGTTTAGACCCTATTGGAGTCCAGTGAGTTTGGACCCTATTTGTACTAAGGGAGGTATATAGTGAAGAGCAGCTGCCTGGAGCTGTGCCATTTGCATTTGAATCTGCACTTATTCAGTACTTATTACTTTGGATTTTAACTAATTTCTCTGAGGTGCAGATTCATTATCTGTAAAATGGAGAAGACAGTATTATCTGCATCACCGAACTGTTGATTTAAATGAGTTAATGTAATAAAGTTCTAAAAGAGTGCCTGTCAACAGTAAGTACAATCTACATTTCAGGCACAACACTCAATGCAAGAAGGCCTATGACAGCTACTGATTTTTATTGTGTTGTTTAAACAACATTTTCTATTTTAAGCTGACCAAGAGATAAATTTCAAAATAATGTTTTTATTCACTTGCTTCCCACCCTTTGTCATTTGTATGAGGAAGCTGTCCCTTAGAATCATTCTCCAGAGCCAGCGCTATTTCTAATTCTTGCACTCTAGACCAGTCCAAGGTTAAAGGGACCAGGATAAGTTTACACAAAAACCTGAGTGATACTTCTGGGAGATAATACATACACAGCTAATCACCTGGTACATCTGAGACTGCCCCAAATTTGTTTTTTTATAGCACCTAGTGTGCACACACACCAGGTTTATAGTGGAAAGACAATTCTCTTTTTATGGGATGCAAGGGAACTGGGAAATAGGTTTGACAATATTGGCTTATCTGGCAGCACCACCTGACTTAGAATCTGGACATCTCGATTCCCAGATGAGTGCCTAGCCTCTGGGCTGCTGCCCAATGAAGACAGTTATGAATTGCCTCTATAACTTAAAGCTCGCTATGCTGACAACACTGGCTGGCAGCTTCAGCTTCAGCTGGGAGCTTGCAGGGCTCTCCACCCCAGACTTTCCAAATCAGCATCTCAGAGAGTGGGGCCCAGGAATCTGTGTTTTACCAAGTTTTTCAAGCAGTTTGTTCAAGATTGAGAAGCACTGTCCTAGGGTACATTATGAATGAAATTAGACTGTCTGAGTTGGAATTGTGGCTCTGTCATTTAATAACTGATTTTGGGAAAGTTCCTTGCCTCCTCCGTGCTTCCATTTCTTTCTCTTTTTTTTTTTTTTTAAGATTTATTTATTTATTTGAGAGAGAGAGAGAGAGAGAGAGCACAGAGACACAGAGGGAGAGGGAGAAGCAGACTCCGCTGAGCAGGGAGCCTAATTCAGGGCTCTAACCCGGGAACCTGGGATCATGAACTAAGCTGAATGCAGATGCTTAACTGACTGAGCCACCCCAGGTACCCCTATGCCTCCATTTTTCTGCTAAGTCATAGGTTTGTTTGGGAAGACCAAACTTTTAGTATACTGAAAGTGAAGAGGACTTAATAAAAACTCAGTAAACACTATTACTATTATTAACATCGTTGTTGTTGCTGTTTAATTAATCTTACCATCTTCAGCATGTTTCTGGCTGATGGAACTACTCCTCTCCTGAGGGTGTTATGTACAGTAACGATTTCTTCTTGGACAGTTGCCAATTCAGTGAGGAGTGTATTATATGGAACATATGGAACTGGAGCTGGTTTTGCCTGTGATCAGAAAATTATTAATTAGTCTTACTTCTTTGATGTGTAATTCATCATGTATATTACTTGCAGACCTATAGCAATATGAATTTGTAGTTTATATTGAATAGACAATGATCTACAGCATTTTAAAATTAACAATTGCTCAATAGATTAGTTTCCATTTCTCCAGTGCTAGTCTTGTGGGTTTCTGAATGTCATCTGACATTATACAAGTGTATAGCATAATGCCCTGGATATCCTGTGATTGGGTTTTTTCAAATTTATGATTGGTACTTTGGGCCATGTTAAAGTACTTTTTATCAGGCAATATAAACCATAGTGGAAGATATCTTGATATCACACCTTTATTGACTGACTTCTCTTCCTTGGCTCCTATCCCACCCTACTTCCTGCAAGTGTTCTCTTTGCTTCTTAAATAAACCACTTGCACTTGAATGCTGTCTAAAGGATGTGTCTAATCTAAGATATTAATTATTGAATACAAAGCCTCCAGTGTCTTCAACTCAGATTCTACCTTTTCGTCTTATGCTTATGAAAAAACATTAGCATTTGTATACATATATGTAAGTATAACATATAATTAAAATCAGCTACAATCCAGAATTAATGACTATTCTTTTAATTTATCTTGCAACTAAGAAGAAACTAAACAGCTTTAATATTTTAGGTTAGCATTAATTGCTATAAAGAGCGGCTTCTTCTGTGTGTGTATTATCTATCACATGTACTTCATTCCTTTTGTTTAAAAAGTGGCAAAACATATGTAGTATAATTTGAGTAGTATCTCTTTATTCCTCAAGTACCACAGGACTATTAGCAATTTCTGAATGGATAGGATCCAACACCATACCTTGCTCAAATTTAGTAGTTATTTCATTTATTTTATATCAACATAAAATAGGAATGGGGCAAAGGCCTAGATATGGAATCCAGAAGACCCCTCCAGAGACTGTCCCCTGTGGACATCATTTCCTCAAAAGCCCACTCATGTGGTGCTATTTTCCTCCATACTTCAGGTAGCTCTTGTCTAGGCTAGAGGAGAGGTGGGGAGCCACCAGAATTCCTTTATCATAGCCAAATTAATTTTCCTTGCTCCTCTGAACTCTGCTCCAGTAAAACTCAAGACATATTGCTCTACCATCTCATTTCTGAACATTCATTTTCTGATAATGTTTTCCTATCAATTCCTCTCATTCATTTAATTTGGGCCTTCTGGGTTTTGTTTTTTTTTTTTAAGATTTATTTATTTATTTATTTATTTATTTATTTAGGGGAGATAGAGAGAGCACGAGCTGGGGCAGGGAGAGGCAGAGGATGAAGGAGAAGCAGACTCTCTGCTGAACAGGGAGCCCCATGAGGGGCTTGATCCCAGGACCCTGAGATCATGACCTGAGCCTAAAGCAGATGTTTAACTGATTGAGCCATCCAGGTGCCCTGAAACTGGGCCTCCAACAAGCTCTCAAGGGCCTTCTGAAACAAATTCATCCTGTCCACCCCAACTTCTGCAGTCAGCTCAAAGGACTTCAGCATTCACATGGATGGTTCCAAACATCTGATATCTCAGGCCCTTGAATTCTTCCTCTTTTAGACCTCTCCTCCAAGTCTCTTTAGTCTCCACGATGATGGTCACAGTCTATATCTCATAATCACTCCAAATGCCAAATCATCTGGTCAAACTTTTCCCTGCCTGATCAGGATTTCCTGCTCTTCCAGATTGTTAAGGTCAATCACTCTGACTATTTTCAACACAATCTAGTCTTTTAGCTCATTCTTCATTTTCTCTATTTTCCCTCTCTTGTCTTTTCTTTCTTTTCTATTCATGTTCTCTTATTTCAACAACTTTCTTGCTAAAATATTGAATCCTTTCCCCCCATCGTCATTTAGGAACCCCCCCACTTTGGGTGGGACCAAAAATTTCCCTGCCCGCACAGAGTCAGATGAACATTAGCAGAAAAATACTCCACAAAATCCCAGATATTGGTATCATCCAAAATCCTGATGTCTAATCTCAAATAGTGCTTTAATTTGTTCATCAATTCTACTAATTTACCTGGTTAATTCACTTTGTCTTTCTTCATAATGTTATTGCAGAACTTGTGCACTCTACCCCAATCACATTGACCTCTCTCAATAGAATCTGGTATGTCCTACTTTCCTCAGTAAAGAGGCAGCTATTTCAGCTTCTCTTGGTCAGTCTACCTATCTGCCTCTATTTGTTCTCATTCTTTACTCCTTATCTCTTGTGGTACTACTGAACAGATCATACTTTCCTGGTTTTTTTAAACCATTTTATTGAGGTATAATTGACATGTAAAATCTATACATGTTTAATGTATACAATTCAATGAGTTTGGTAAGTATACACTTGTGAAACCATCTCCACCATCAAGACAAACAAACAAAAGAACACAAACATAGCAATCACCTCTCAAAGTTTCCTCCTGCCCCCTTTACTGTTACTATTGTTATTATTTTGTGTATCTTGTAAAAGCATTTAACATAAGATTTACCCTGGATTTACCCTGGATTTAAAACTGGATGTCCACATGCAAAAGAATGAAATTAGACCCTTATATCACACCATACATTAAAATCAACTTGAAATGGATTACAGACTTAAATATGAGACCTAAAATCATAAAACTCTTAGAAGAAAACATAAGTAAAAAGTTCCTTGACATTGGTCTTGGCAAGCACAGACGATAAAAGAAAAAATAAGCAGGTAGGATTGTATCAAACTAAAAAATTTCTGCACAACAAAGGAAATAATCAAAAAGATGAAAAGGCAACTTAATGAATGGAAAAACATTTTAAGCTATATATCTGATAAGCAATTAATATCCAAAATATAGAAGGAACTTGTATAACCTACGAGCAAAAGCAAAACAAAACAAATAAGCTGATTTAAAAATACACAAAGAACCTAAACAGTCATTTTTCCAAAAAAGACATATAAATGACCAACAGGTATATGAAAAGGTGCTTAACCTCATTAATCATCAGGGAAATGAAAATCAAAACCACAATGATATATCACTTCATACCTGTTAGGATGGCTATTATTAAAAACAAGATTTCAAGTGTTGCAAGGATGTAGAGAAAAGGGAACCCTGATATACTGTTGGTGGGAATGTAAAATGGTAAATCCATAATGGAAAATAGTATGAGGGTTCCTCAAAAAATTAAAAACAGGTCATTCTTTCAAAAGCTATTTCTCCCATTCTGTTATTTATTCCATTATTCCATTCTCTTCCACATTTCCCCAAATCTCACATTACTCATTATCTTTCCATTGTATCTTCAACCAATTCTTTTGTCCTTCCCACTGATATTTATTCATAATCATGTTGCTTGTAACTTAAAATAAACAAACAAAACTTTTCATTTATTTCAGTTCCCCATTCAATCATTGTGCTTTATACTTTCCTTTCCTATCAAAATTCCTAAAAATGTTGCCAGTACTGGATGTCTATAATTTCCCACCCTTTAAGCAATAGAGTCTTCATTCACCTTTCCCCCATTTATTCCACTAAAACAAGGGTTCTATACCAGGAATGATATACCCCTTCCTTAAGTCCCCCCTTCTTTCCCCAGGCATTAAACAATGTCTAGAAAAATTTCTGGTTGTCATGAATGAGTTGGAGGGCATGCTCTGCCATCTTGTTGATAGAGGCCAGTGATTTTTGTTAATCATCCTAAAAAGGCTCAGGACAGACCCTCTTGACAAAGAATTATTCCATAACAAAATGTAAGTAATTCTGAAGTTGAGATACTTTACTTTGAAACAACTCCTATTAAGGTCACTAACAAGCTTAATTTGTAAATTCAATATTTTTTTAGTGTCTTCATTCTACTTGATCTATTGGCTGCCAACTCCCCTGACTAAACTCTCAGTGTAGAAATAGTCTTTCCGTGTAAGGGACAACACATTCTCTTCATTTTTCTCTGAACTCTCAGACTTCTCTTTCTTCACCTGGACTGACTATGGCTATAGCCTGGCCTCCTACTGACCTCCCAGCCTTCAAAACACCCTTTCACCTCTATTTCTCCCCTCCCACTCCCCATCCAGTCTTTTACAATCCATTCTCCAGTCATCCACCAGAGTAAACATTTCAAAACACTGACACAATGGAGTCCCTTTCCTGTTAAAAGTCTTTCAACAATTTCTTAGAAATAAAAACTATATTTTTTACAAGGCCTGTGAAGACCCTGCTGACCTCTCACCCTCTATTTAAGATATGCTCCCTTACTTTTCTCTTCTTTGGTCTCAATGATTTTCTTTTAATCATTGCAATGAGCCTGTTTTTATTCTGCCTTAGAATATTTGCCCAAGCCTGTCTCTTCATTAGTATACTCTGTCAGCTTGTTCTACCAAGTGATTCCAGTTTATCCTTCAGATCTCAGATCTATCATGTCCTCCTTACCAGAGAAGTCTCTAATTACCTCAGACAAGATCAAATCCTGTTATTACCTGATCGCAACTCCCTGTACTTTTCCTTCAAAGATCTTTTTGTGTAACATCTACTAGATTCTCATGGAAAATTCTATATGTCAGTAAAAAGTGATTTCTGTCCAATTAGATGCCTAGTAGCTCAGTAAACTGTAACACTGAAGGGGAGATTAAAATAAGATTCAAGCCTAGTCATTAGTCCATTTGCTTTCTACCTGGAATCTAAAAAGAGAATATATCATACTGTTTATTTTTATTGGACAAATAGTAACAGTTTATTATTTCCTTTAACTAGGATTCATGTTTAAATTTTATGCAATGAATTTGTGTTTGGAGCTTAGTAATTCCTGCTCTACATTCTCAGCTTTTTGAATTATCCTGAGGAGCTATAATGAAATTGGCATAAGCCCAGGGAGCCAAACTGGTTAGGTTTACTTCCAGGGTCTGCCACTTCCCAGTTATCTGACATTGGCCACATGACTTCACCTCCCTATGCTTTGGTTCTTTTCTCTGCAATGTGAAATTAAGAATAGTACTCGCCTACTAGAGCCTATGGTGAGACCAAGGTGAGTAACTGGCATTGAGTCCTCACAACAGTGTCTGTAACAAAATGAGTTCTACAGGGGTAGCTCTTATCTTTTTCCGGAAAGTAATTATGAAACATACAATCCTCACATACTCTTATAATCAAAATAGGCAGGAAACCAACAGCAGCGGCCAAATACAAGAAGTATTTCATTGTCATCCCTGAAAAGAAAACATAAATTTAGATTATTATCAACTCCTGGGATTATTATAACCCTGTTTTATTATAACCCTGTTTTCAAACCTCTTTTGCATATATATTTACATTTTCTGCAAAAAGAGACCTGCAGGATCAAAACAAAGTTGAATATGTTAGTCAGTGGAACCAACAAAGGAAGACAGAACTGTAATTGGAAGAAAGATAGATTTCATGTCTTAATCACCAGAACCTTTGAATATGTTACATTACATGACAAAAGAGAATTAAGGTAGCAGATGGAATTCAAATTGCTAATCAGCTGGCTTCAAAGTAGGGAGATTGGGGCACCTGGGTGGCTCAGTTGGTTAAGTGTCTGACTCTTGATTTCGGCTTAGGTCATGATCTCAGGGTCCTGAGATAGAGCACTACTTTGGGCTCCATGCTCAGTGGGGAGTCTGCTTAAGATTCTCTCTCTCCCTCCCCTGACTCCCATGCACACGCACACACACACACTCTCTCTCTAAAATAAATACATCTTTAAAAAAGTAAAAAAATAAAGGGAGATTATCCTGGATCATCCATGCAAGTTCATAAGGGTACTTAAATGTGGAAAAGGGAACCAATGTCAGTGAAGGATCATGAGCAAAACTGGACCTATCATTGCTGACTTTGAAGACAGAGAAGGGAACATGAGCCAAAGAATGTGGGCAATCTCTGGAAGTAGGAAAAAGCAAGGAAATGGATTCTCCTCTGGTGCCTCCTTGTTGAATCTTGATTTTAGCCCACTCAGTGAGATCCATTTGGACTTTTGACCTCCAGAACTATAAGACAATAAATTTGTGTTGTTTTAAGACACTAAGTTTATAGCAATTTGTTACAGTAGCAACAGAAAACTTATATAAAAACACAAGATTATATCTGAGTTCTCTATTGCCTATAGAGAAGACATGTGATCATAGCCCTAGTAATTTATATACATGACTTAGAGATATTCTGTATATATGATCACTCTGCTAAGAATGGTTGTCATTGTGAGTCAGGCAAATCAGAGCTAATATACCCTCTCCTTTATTTCTGTTTGATAAGGTTGCTGACTCTAGGGTATTCAATTTATTAAGTATAGGTTATTAAATTTGGTTAGCACCTTCTTTTAACAATCTGCCATGCTTATTTCTGAATTCATCCCGGCTGAGTGGAAAGCATTAAAAGCCAACAGTTTAGTTCTTATTTTAAAGAAAAATTTCAAAGAACTGGTTAAATGACTAGTGCTGAATAATACACGTAATGTGATTTGCCGTTGCTCTCAAGCTTCTCCTGCCCACTGCCAAAGAGGGCAATTCTGTAAATCAATTCTTTCAGGAAACATGAACATGCAAACAATCTCTTCTTTATCACTTTTTTTTTTCAACTCTTTCTTTCCCTTCCTTTCTTTCTCCTTCCAAAATGTCACATACCCCCAAACCTTCAGATTTATAGTACTATAGCAACATAGATGATGAAATATGAATTCCATTCTTTTCCTTAATCCTCAAAAAATCCAGTAAAACAGATATTTTCCATCTGAGTTAACTGAAGAAAAAAATAAAATAAAAAAGAGCTTCTGCAATATAGTAGATTGATATATATATTTATCATACACACATTAATATTTATACCCATTCACACTGAAGTGTTGTTATTCAAGTTCCTCCCCATTATGAAGCTGTCTATAACCTCTGTTGTTGCACTTTCTGACCGGAAATATGGGGTGATGGTGTGTATGTTCATTGCCTTAATGGTTACAATGCTTTCCTGAGTATACACTAACATGTACCTTAATTATACCTCAAAAAATCTGTTATAAAAGGTTTAAGAAATAGAAAGAGTTACCTATTTCACATGAATCAAACAACTGGCACTAAAAATTTAGATTTTGTCTTTCAAGTATTTTTTTTCCTTATATCCAAATTTAGTACTTAAATTTACACCTAAACAAATAATTTATATAAAATATTTTATCCTATTTTTCCCAGAATTTCTTTTTTTTTTTTTTAAGGACAACTTTTATTGCTACCAGAGGCTTTTATCAGTACATGGTTCTGACTGCAATACCTTCTTCAGACTGCACAGGGAGCTCAGGAGCCATCAGTCATTAAGAGAAATACAGGTAGGGTAAATAACTTTCATCAAGAAAATACTAATAGCTTCACATAAATCTAGGGTACTGAATTCAGTTATTACACGTTACAGACCCCAATCATAGAGCTGCCCCAACATCTAGACAGTCTCTCCTACTGATTATAAATGAGTGAAAACTGATCAGTTACCAAAAACAAAACAAAAAAAACCAAAACCTTAGTTGTTACATGTTTCTTTGGTGAGCACCTGGATATACCTAACACAAATTCTTTTATACAAAAGTCAAAAATGCTTTCAACAAATCTCAGAGTGTCCTAATTACATGCCACTTTTAAGTTCCAATTTAAGATAAACAAAAATGAAAACAATAATTTTGTTTCCAACCTCCAAGAATTGAAATGAGACAAACACAAAATCAATGTGGTAATGCCAGTCCTTTTTCTATTACCACCTCTCATTCATATGGGGCAATTCTGAAGTACCCTTTTTGGATTAATCTGAATCCTGGATTAAACATGGCTGTCACACTGAAATAATTTATTCACTAAATTGCTAAAAAATGATTTTGAGGGTTTCCTAATCAGTGGAAGTCAGGCTATAGATCCACATGCATAAAGTTCATTAAGTATTCAATAAAGAAGCAAGCAAAAACAAGGAAAATTAAATCAGGATGCTGGAGTCAGAGTGTGTGCCAGCTATGAATTTTGGAACTTTAAAAAAAACACTGAATATGAATCTTTGAGATGGGTCAATCTCGATTGCATTTTAGCAGAGAAAAGGGTGGAACTGACAAACACTACAAAATTTTTTTTTACTTTAAAAAAAATTTGGATCTTTTGAATTTCACACTTTTTTTGGTCTTTAAATGCTTAAATAATGTTGATTATAATTTGCCACACAAGTAAACGGGCTTTTTTTCTGGCTCACTTCAAATTGGCCTGCTAAGGTATTCACCTGTATATAGCCTTTCCTGGTTTTCCCATGTTCCCATTCCCAGAGTAGTCTACCTTAGTTTGCACTTGAAGGTAACACTGGAAGCTACATGACAGAAACTGGCTGCAAAGGTGGACAAGGGGAAGCATGCCCTCTTGCCTTGATAAATCAGTGCCACATACAGAACCCACATTTTCCGAAGCATTATCTTCATTACAGAGCCATTTGAGTCCATCATAGAAGTCATCCACTTCCATCTCCTCCACTTCGCGATTAGCAGAGGTATGCTTGCACCCACGGGCAGCTGGCGGCTGATGGCAGAAGGCTGCCGCACCTCTGACCGGCACTTCCGGTTTGCTGTTGTCCTTGGAGAAATCTAAATCTGGGCCTGCAACAGAGGAGGGATGTAATCTGAACACTCCTTTGTCACAGGTCACCAGGGTGTGCTTGAGGGGACGGTAGACATAAACGGAATTTAGAGGCAGGGAAGACCGCAGAGAAGAAAGGTGATGCACCACAAGCTCCTGACAGTGGATCAGCGGGGAGCTCTCCATCTGTGCTTTCTGAAGCAGTTCAGTTGTAAGAGGAAGCCACTCAGGAATAAGTTTCTCCATTTCCAAACTAACCATGGCCAGAGCAAGCATGGATCCTGTGAATTGGAGAAGTTGGTTGCAGGCCATCCAGTGAAGGAGTTGCTTGGTAAGGCCTGCCAAATGTTGAGAGGGGCTCAGTTTGGGCAAACTGAAAAGTATCTGAGGCCTAGTTGACACTGCAATGGCATGGAAAATGTGAAGAAAATCCAATGGTGTAGCTGTGTGGAGATCCCAATTCAACTTATCCAGAATAATCATCTCCATCCTCAGAATTTCAGGTGAAGAACATCCACAGAAACTGTCTCTTGCCAAGCCATCAGTACTGGAATTCTCTCATCCTCCTCAACAGTCTTGGCAGCTAGGAAAAAACAGCTGATTGCAATACAACTCAAGTATTTTGGATGGGCCTTTACAGTAGCTAAAAACCTGCCCAAAAGACTGCTAGCCAGAGCAAATGTTTCTGGGTAAAGGCTGAATTGGTACTTGAGTTTGGCCAGCCACTGAATCACTTCATCTCTCTGGGATGGAGAAACATTCTGATTTGTAGACATTTAATTTCAATTATTATAGTGTACTTCATCATTATTATTACTTATGCATATTTTAACACAAACACCAAGCCATTTTTAGGATTTTTTTCATGAATAACTATAGGATTTGTGCTTCAAAATTGAAATCAATTGAAATCTTTAGACTTTTTCTTAAGATGACATAAATGTAATTTTATTTCTAAGTGTACCTGATATATAATAGTGTTTAATAAATATTTAATAAATGAATTAGTTTTTGTACAGTTGAAATAATTGGTTAATTCAGACACACACACATTCACATGTACATGCACATAATCTGTTAATTCATTATAGTGCGATATAATAAAACTCATAGTGATCCTGGAGTTAAAACACTACCGTTTTATCCTAGGTTGTCCTATTATCTATGATGCTAGCAAATACACAAGTTCTCTGAAAATCAACTTCCTTTTGTTTAGAATGAAGTCCAATATGTTGGAGATACAAATGGCATATCAGGAATATATAACACAATCAGATCTTTAGTGTTTAATTTTTTTTTTCAAAATGCTGTAATCTGCTTAATGGGCTTCATAATCCAAGTTTAAAAGCATATCATATTTTATAAATGGAATCTAATTAATTCTGGTAGAAGTCCTTTGAAAACATACAGTACTGCCCATATTATTGTAAATATATAAATACACCCTGGAAATTTTACATACAAATATAATATCTTTCTTCTGTCATAAACGGGTAAAAAATCATTATTTTATGACATAAGATGCATAACGAATTTGATACAATCCTGTGTAGTGATGATTTAATGCTAGGATTTGTATTCTATGCAAGAATTGAAAACAATCACCAAGTAACTATCGCAACTCTTGAGAATGATTACAGGACAATTACTGTCAATGGGGATTATAGTTACCCTAGCATTTTTGGCTCCTCCAAAGAACTTTGATTTTTTTTTCAGTAGCATATAATTTATTAATAACTAGCTAAAGCTCCTTGGTGGCTCTGTGTTAAATATCTTCCATTTATTTATTGACTTATTTTACTTAGCAGAGTTAAGGGCAAACTAAGGACAAACTCAAAGTTAAGGACAACTAAGCTGGAGGGTAAGTGCTAAAATAGAACCCTCAGCTCTTTGAGTCCAAGTTTTGGCTTGAGGTTTATGAACAGGTAAAATGTGCACACTCAACCAAAAACTCCTCAGAGAACAGAGGCTATAAGGAAAATAGGAGGATACCTTTGTTTATTTAAGAGTCAAGCATACACTTGGAGCAACTGAATCAAAACATGAAAGTAAAGGTTAACACTTGGGCAACAGTAGTATGTTAAGCATTTTTGAATGAGGATTGAATCCAGGTTATTATGAAGGTATCTCTGTTGGCCAAGAATTATTATGAAGTACAGACTTTGGGGTCTGGGCTAGTCCTCAGAGATAGAGTTTGAGGGTCATGTTGAAGGGATGAAAATAACAGGCAATAGGCAGAGATTTGGGCAAACAGGGAATCCTGCAGAAGTAATCCTACACAAAGGTGCAGACATAGAGGTTAGCATTGGAGAGCATGACTCAGAGGTAGAGTAGAGGCTGTAGGGGTGGAAAAATAAGTGGGTCCAGGGTGAGAGGTTCTGGGGACCCAGACTGAGGCATCTTCACTAGAGAATTAGAACAGAATTGGTCCCAAGGCCTGGACCAGAGCTAAACCTCCAGAATGGTCTGAATGATTCTCCATTGCTTGGGGGACTGCAAACCTAGAAACCAAATAGGTCATTTTAACCAAGGAATTATAGATGCATATACTCAGGGAAGGGCAGCTTTTCTGAACAGAAGTATTATGGGAGCAGTAGAAATATCACCTCACTGACTTCAGTATCAGTACTTATTTATCACAATAATTTCACATGCAATAGGCAATTCTAAGCCAAAGCTCTTAAAATACATTCAGATAATAATACCAGAAACTTGATGCACTGATTACTTAAATTTATTTTCCTTACATTTCTGTTTTTCGATTGTATTTCATCTTAATATATGAGCAGAACACGGATATTTACAAGTTAATATTTAGCAGGAGGAAAGATCAAGAATGAAGGAGAAGACTGAGGATTGATTATTGCCTTCTAGCATGCCCTTGGGAAGACATTCTCACATATTAACTGGTTAGACCAAGACCTTCCCAGAAAACATTTACATGAAGTCCCTTCTTTGACTGAACCAAAAAAGTCATAAGAATAAATTCTATAAGGAATATATCATCAGTCTTTTTTACTTCTTTGCCTCTGTGAATTTGTCAATTTAAAAAAAATTACTAAAGTAAAAATTATATTTACTAAAGTCCATAAATTTTAAGTATACAAATTGATAAATTTATGAATATGTATATACGTGTGCAACCACAACCAGAACAACCAAGAGGATGCTTCATTCCTCCGTTCAGTCAGTAAGTCCCAAGAGTAAAAACCATTCTGATTTCCATAACTGGGGGTTAATTTTATCCATTTGAAATTTCATATGGGTAGCATTTGTATTTTTGGTGTTTAACCTCTTCCCCTTAATATTATGCCTATGAGATTCATTCATGTTGCATGGAAAGTTTATTTTTGTTAACACCTATGCAGTATTCTACTGTATATAGACAATATAATGTGTTTACCTATTCTATTATTGATGAACATTTCATTTATTTTCAGTTTAGATCTATTTATGAGTAAAACTTATATAAACATTTTGTCCATGGGTCTTTTGGTGCATATTATTATTCACTTTTTTTTTTTGATAGATACCCAATAGTGAAATTATTGGGTTGTATGGTATACATGTGTTTTCCTTTTAGTAGGTACTATCAAATATTTTTCCAAAGGAGTTCTAGAAATTTATACTTTTATACTTCCGTCTACTTTATATCCTCATCCATACTCAGTATTTTAACCCTTTTTAAAAATTATCCATTATGGTTTTGTAATGGTATTTTTTCAGAGCTTTTAATTTGTATTTGTCTAATTACTAATGATATTGAACACAGTTTTTTGTTTTGTTTATTTATTTACTTATTTTTAAAAGATTTTTATTTATTTATTTGAGAGAGAGAAAGTGAGAGGGATCACAGAGGGAGAGGGAGAAGCAGACTTGCCACTGAGCAGAAAGCCTGATGCAGGGCTTGATCCCAGAACCCTGAGATCAAGACCTGAGCCAAATGTAGATGCTTAACCAACTGAGCCACCCAGGCGCCCCCCACCCCCGCACCTTGCAATACTTTTTTTTATTATTGAAATTAAACTCCCCAACACATAGTACAGCATTAGTTTCAGATGTAGTGTTCAACAATTCATCAGTTGCATATAATACCCACTGCGCATCCCATCCAGTGCCCTCCTTAATGCCCATCACCCAAATACCCCATCCACCCACCCACCTCCCCTTCAGCAACCCTCAGTTTGTTTCCCATAGTTAAGAGTCTCTCATGGTTTGTCTCTCTCTCTGATTTCTTCCCATCCAGTTTTCCCTCCCTTCCCTATGGTCCTCTGCACTATTTCTTATATTCCACATATGAGTGAAACCATATGATAATTGTCTTTCTCCGATTGATTTATTTCACTTAGCGTAATATCCTCCAGTTCCATCTATGTCCATGTAAACAGTAAGTATTCATCATTTCTGATGGCTAAGTAATATTCCATTGTGTATATATATATTTCATTACATCTGTATCTTTGGGGTAAATACCTAGTAATGCAGTTGCTGAGTTGTAGGGTAGATCATTTTTAACATCTTGAGGAACCTCCATGCTGTTTTCCAGAGTGGCTGTACCAGCTTGCATTCCCAACAATAGTGTAAGAGAGTTCCCCTTTCTCCACATCCTCGCCAACATTTGTTGTTTCCTATCATGTTAATTTTAGCCATTCTGACTGGTATGAGGTGGTATCTCATTGTAGTTTTGATTTGTATTTCCCTGATGACAAGTGATGAGCATTTTTTCATGTGTCTGTTGGCCACTTGTATATCTTCTTTGGAGAAATGTCTGTTCATGACTTCTGTCAATTTCTTGACTGAATTATTTGTTTTTGGGGTGTTGAATTTGATAAGTTCTTTATAGATCTTGGATACTAGCCCTTTATTGATATGTCATTTGCAAATATCTTTTCCCATTCCATAGGTTGCCTTTTAGTTTTATTGACTGTTTCCTTTGCTGTGCAGAAGCTTTTTATCTTGATGAAGTCGCAATAGTTCATTTTTGCTTTTGTTGCCTTTGGAGACATGTCTAGAAAGAAGTTACTGAGGCCGAGGTCAAAGAGGTTGCTGCCTGTGTTCTCTTCTAGGATTTTGATGGATTCCTGTCTCACATTGAGGTCTTTCATCCATTTTGAATTTATCTGTGTGTATGGTGTAAGAGAATGGTCCAGTTTCTTTCTTCTGCATTTTGCTGTCCAATTTTCCCAGCACCATTTATTGAAGTGACTATCTTTTTTCCATTGGATATTCTTTCCTGCTTTGTTGAAGATTAGTTGACCATAGAGTTGAGGGTCCATTTCTGGGCTCTCCATTCTGGTCCATTGATCTAGGTGTCTGTTTTTGTGCCAGTACCATACTGTCTTGATGATCACAGCTTTGTAATAGAGCTTGAAGTCTGGAATTGTGATGCCACCAGCTTTGCTTTTCTTTTTCAACATTATTCTGGCTATTCAATGTCTTTTCTTGTTCCACACAAATTTTAGGATTATTTGTTCCTGCTCTGTGAAAAAACGTCGATGGTATTTTGATAAGGACTGCACTGAATGTGTAGATTGCTCTGGGTAGCATAGACATTTTCACAATATTTAGTCTTCCAATCCATGAGCATGGAATGTTTTTCCATCTCTTTGTGTCTTCCTCAATTTCTTTCATAAGTGTTCTGTAGTTTTTAGAGTACAGATCCTTTACCTCTTTGGTTAGATTTATTCCTAGGTGCCTTATGGGTTTTGGTGCACTTGTAAATGGGATCGATTCCTTAATTTCTCTTTCTTCAGTCTCATTGTTAGTGTATAGAAATGCAACTGATTTCTTTTTTTTTTTAAGATTTTATTTATTTATTTGAGAGAGAGAGAGCATGAGAGGGGGAGGGTCAGAGGGAGAAGCAGACTCCCGCTGAGCGGGGAGCCCGATATGGGATTCGAACCTGGGACTCCAGGATCACGACCTGAGCCGAAGGCAGACGCTTAACCAACTGAGCCACCCAGGCGCCCCAATGCAACTGATTTCTGTGCATTGGTTTTACATCCTCCCACTTTGCTGAATTGCTGTAAGAGTTCTAGCAATTTTGGGGTGGAGTATTTGGGTTTTCCACATAAAGTGTCCTGTCATCTGGGAAGTGTGAGAGTTGACTTCTTTGCCAATTTGAATGCTTTTTATTTCTTTTTGTTGTCTGATTGCTGAGGCTAGGACTTCTAGTACTATGTTGAACAACAGTGGTGAGAATGGGCATCCCTGTTGTGTTCCTGACCTGAGGGGAAAAGCTCTCAGTTTTTCCCCATTGAGAACAATATTCACTGTGAACACATTTTTATGTTTATCAGCAACTTTGATATCATTTTTATATTATCTTTTGTGAAGTCTCTGTCAAATCTTTTGCCTGCTGTTATAATTAGGTTGACTGTCTTTTTTATTATTATTATGATTGATTTGTAAGAATTCTCTATATGTTCTTGATATGAAGTATTTGCCAAATGTATGTGTTGCAAATATCTTCTTTTAGTCTGTGGCTTATTTTTTGAACTCTTAATTGTATCTTTTGTTAAACAAAAGTTCTCAATTTAAATCTGTCCAGTTTGTTTTTTCTTCTTTATGGTTCGTGTGTGTGCATGTGTGTGTGTGTGCACATGCACACACATGTGAGAAAAAGAGAGATCCTATTTAAGAAATTTTCATCATCCCAAAGTCTTTAGTCATGAAGCTATTTTCTTCTAAAAGCTTGATTCAACACTGATGAAAATATTGAAGACAAACTGGAGGATTTATACTATCAGATATTAAGATTTACTATAATGCTGTAGTAATTAAGACAAAGTACTAGAGGCCCAAGTACAGATATGGACCAAAGTAATATAGTGGAATACACATACAGATTCATGTATATACTTACCTGATTTATGACAACCCAGGAAATGCCTGGTGACTCCCCAAAGTAAAATCTGAAACTAGCCTGCCTTCAATTAGAAGAGAGAGAGAGGGCCACTGCCTGCCTGAGTATGACTGGCTGGTTATTTTGGTAGCAGTGTCATATAATTTCTGAAATAGAAGATACCTATCTTGGTACTTTAGAATCTATGTAACCACATGGTAATCGGACCTACATGAAAAATAGTTTTTCTTCACCCTACTACAAGAAGTTTATGAGAATGATCTAAATTATTAATATAACCTTACATTTGAATGTATGTCTAAGTTTATTAATTCCCTTATTAAAAGCACGGAAATAACAAGCATTTACTTTTAGGTTATAATGGATGGTGTTAAGGTAAGACCGTATATAATCTCTTATTTAACATTGTGACAATAGCATTAGGTACTCATTTATCATTAACTTCACTTTTCAAATAAGTAAACTGACGCATAAAACATTATACAACTTACCCAAGTTCACACAGTTTGTAAAATTCAGTGTCCTGAACGAGAACCAGATATTTGGCTCTGTGGTGTGCTCTTGCCTTCAAACAATACTCTGCAGGGAAGATTTGCTCTACGAGGAAGTCAGTTCAAAGAAAATGCTTACAAGAGATCCAGGAATTTACAGCAGGCAAAGGGCATGAGTGCATAATAATCAGAACAAATCTAAAGACTGTGAAAAGATTGCAAGTCATGATTGTGGATGCATTTCTAGTTTAGGATCCGGACAACGTCATCAGTGGACCTCACCAGTCTTAAATTTCCACATGCTGAACAAGTTGCAAAGATCAGCTGCATGATTCAGTGGAGTTACAATCAGATAACAAGAACACTGAAAAGGAAAGTGGCCCCATGGCCCAGTAAGGGAGGCAATTTATCAGCCTTATTACATGCACACATGGAATCATTCAATACATATTTATTGAGGTATTACTAGTAATCACGCCTTCTTGTAAATACTGAGGGCACATAGAATAACCGAATTTAAACTGCACAATCTTATGAAGTTTGCACTCTAGCCCCTGCATGTGGTACATTCAGTGTGTTTATGGCAACTGCACTATAAATGCCAGGCACTTTGAGATTCTGTGGATGAAAAGATAACCTGTTTTCTTCAGGAACTTCTTGTTCAATAGGAAAACCACCAGCAATATGGGAGCATTCTATTAGAAGTTTGCCCAGAATTTATGTGGAAACAACTAACTGAAAAGTCTGGATATAATAAGTCATATTATACTACATACTAAATAGTAAAATATGAAATGCTTCAGATATTTGAGCTAGATGACAATAAATAAATAGGACTTTAACAGCAAAGAAGGATGGCACAGGCAGAAATCATCTACGATTGTAGAAAAACCACTCTGAAACTAGGTATAATCAGATGTTTTTGATTTATTATTCTGAAAACTTGGGAAATGTCTGTATTTATGAGTGTGTGGCCATTTATACTGAAGTCTCTATCTACATGATTGACTGGTATCTTTTTCTTTTTTCTCTTTTCTCCCCATTGTGGATTTTGCCTTTGTTCTCTAGAAGAAAGGAGACATTATTATTTAATAATAATGTTTTCCTCAGATCTTTTCTGAGAAAGGTCAGCTGAATATCTACAGAGAACAAAATAAGGTAAAAAGTGGGTAGTCATGAGTTATTTTGTGTTATGTGTTGAAGTGGGAGTTATGAAATAAAAAATAAAAGAGATTGGAGGCTCTTGAGACAGAATTTTCTGGTCTCGCCAAAGAGTTCATAATGACTACTTGGAAAACAGTCTGCAGAAAAGGAGGACTAAACATCATTCAAAAATTGCTCACTGTGGCCATAAGAATATTTCTGTTGCTGTTGATGGGAGATGGTATTAAGCTGGAAGCATGCCAGAGCTCATCTATAAATCCTTTAACATTTTGCAGACAGAAAATTTCACATGACTTTGAAGTAAAGCTCACAAATGACTGAGCAACTTTTTTTTTCTCTCACATTGTAAAAAGAAAGCTGGAAAACAATTCTGCTGCTTCATCAAACCAGCATGGTTTATATATTGGAAATGTATAATTTGTCATTTATGTCTTGCTACACTGTTATTTATAAAGAAGAGTGTTGATTCAATGGCAAGTGTTTATGGAAACTTAATTGCTTTGGTTTTATCTGCTGGTCCTGTCAATTCCTGGCATTGCTTTACCCAACACAATGCTGTCCGTATTTATATCACTGATGTCTTCATATAGAGTTGCTAACCAGCTTCAAATATGGTTTTAAAGGAATTTGGGAAGTGTTGGAAAGCAAAGAATAACTTAATTTGCATGTGATCCCCAAGCATGGATGCCAGTTGGCTGCTTCTGTTCACATCTCTCCTATTTTCATACATTGTTCTTTTTCTGTTTAAGCTTCTTAGCATAGTAAGAAATGATCTGCAATGACTTTTTTTTTCTAAACCAAAAAATCAAGACACATTGGTCTAACATATGATATAACAACATGATGGAATATTTTTAATTGGAACTATCCCAGAAAACCCTCCAGAGATACATGAAGACTAAGGTGTTTGTAAGCACATGATGTTTCTTAAAATATATGCATTTTAAAAGAACTTCAAGAAATCAATTATTTACTTAGAAAACATAAAACATATAACCACAGAGAAGGAAGAAACCAGGATCTATGTATTAAACATGATTTGAAAATGTTGTACCAGCCTGAGGGCAAGAGTTGACCTAATAATATCTCCTGTGTGATTTATGCTGCTTTACACACACACACACACACACACACACACACACACACACACACAGGGCATTTCCAATTCAAAGGCTTCACTCCCCTTTTCCACTGGCCCCAGATTTCCTCTTTTTCTCTTCCACCATGGTTGAAATCTTACGAGGCTAATGGCTTCTTTGCCTCACTCGGGAAAATTGTACTTATGCTTCAAAGTCTTCTATGTTGCAAGGTTTCAACAACTCTAGACTTGCCTGGAAACTTGGGCCCACCCACTCAAAATTCTCTAGACCCTATGAAATCCAAATATGTGTCACACAGAATAACTCGTTAATTTTTTTTAATTTGATTCTAAGGAACTTTTTTGATGTCACAGCCCTTTGAACTGTTCCCCCTCTTGTTTTAACTTCTGTAGGGGTGGAAAACTTCTCCTTTCTGCTTCTTTGATTGGTCTAATAATTAAGTTGACATAAGACAGATTAATAGGAGAAAAACAAATTTCATATGTACTGGAGCCCCATAAAAATATGAGACTCATAGGCAATTAAGGTTTTCTATGCCATCTGGAGCTAAGGACAAGGAGGCAGAAGTCTGGGGTTTCAAAGGGGAAGAAAATTCACAGGAAGATGACAAGAGCAAATATTTGGTAAACAGATGTTTGCCCTGCCCGTGCAAATAAGTCTTTTTGATATAAAAAGTTATCTATGGTAATAGCTTTCTTTCTGCTATAGGTTCCCTATCTAAATTCTTTTAGGCGGTTAAGAGAGACAAAATGTTTTCCCGAATCTGCTGGGTCTTAATTGCCTTCAGCTCAAAACCACATGACAAAACAGCACATTTTGGGGTCTTATATTCTGCCCCCCTCACTCCCGTAATCTGGAATGAAAGTCAATGTACGTTTTTCTATTCAGCTTCGTTTTAGTTCTTTACTCCTTGTAAGAAGTTGTCCCAAAGTAAGTGGCTTAAAACAATAAATATGACCCCTCCCAGTGTCTGGGGACCAGGAATTTGGGAACAGACTCACTAAACAGTTTAAGCTTGGGTGTCCCATTGTTGTAGTCAGATGCAATTATCTGCAGACCGCAGGCCTTTATCTCTCTGGTGGCTTAACTGCTTCCAAGTTGACTCATTCATATGACTTTCAGAATGTTTCTGTTTGTTGGTGAGAAACTTTAGTAGTTCTACTGATCGGTCTCTCAACAGGGATGCTTGGAAGTCCTTACAACAGGGCAGTTACAGGGAGAAACAGCAATAACTTGTATGATGGATTCAGAAGTCACGCACTTTAGTATTCCATTGGTCTCAGAGACTAGTCCTAATTCAGTTAAGGAGCTCGCACAAGGACATAGATAACAGGAGACAAGGCTTGTCGGAGCTATCTTGGAGGTAACTGCTATAAACCCCTAGCCCCACCCTTTTTCCAACTCTATATCCAGGTTTTCCATCTCCAACTTAAAGGTTTGTAATTTCTCTCCAGTTTTCAGGAAAATATCAGTAGGAAGCTAGAGGTATAAAAGTCTGTCTCTTCTTTCTCCGAAGTTAAGTCCTTAAATATTATGCCTTTAATTTAAATGGCAGAGGAAAGACAGATAAAAAAAAAAAAAAGCCCACATAACCCCCTGAAAAACTTTCTAAGCAGTGTAAAGTGCAAAATCATAAGGATCTTTCTGCAAGATTACTATAGAGATTTAGATATAGTTAATTTATATCAGCCAGGGGGCCAACAAGAAACAGAAGGGATTCCCAAGAAGGGTAATTTGAAGAGAGTTTAATAAAGAGAATTTCTGAAGGTGTGGGTAGGGTGTAAGGAGACCACTATGGACAATGCAATAACCAGTAATGGTAAGTAAATTTATCACACCTAGACTGAATGGTGGAGGGAAAGTGGAGTTATAGGAAGCCAGAAAGGGAGAAAGAGAACCATTGGGAAAGGGTTGCCTTACAAAGAGTTGTAGCCTTGGGTGTAGGAACACAGCCAGGCTGAGAAAATCCTGCAGAGAGGGAGATGAAATAAACACCCCCAAATTTGGCCAACTCAACCTGAAGCCAAGTTCAAGAGAGACTGTTGATATAGGAATTACGCAAATATGTGTGTTTTAATTTCTCAACTTTAGTTCTTTGTGAGACCCAGTCATATTTCCTGTCCTTGGGTTATGAAGGGAATTATTTTCTGCTTCAAATCAATTCCCAAATTGTGCTTAAGGTAGTCTGTGTAAACTTTAGTTTGGGTTCCCAGCAACAAAACCATCTCTGCCTAAGACACATGTCAACATCCATTCTTTGACTTGACTCAAACTGTATACAGATATATTTTGCTAACGTGGAACAAGAACTGACACAGGACATAAAGGATATGGTTATCAGTCAAGTTGATGAGGGAAGTTGTAAAGCTTACCATGTGTGTGACAGAAAACAGTAAGACTGTGTTACGAACCATGCAGAAAAGAGCCTAGTTCTGCCAAAGAATGGAAGTTTTGAGCGAAGAAGAGTTAAAGGTAGACTTCAACCTGAAATTAAAGGGTTGTCTGAAGTAGGTCCAGGTGCTGAAAGCCTGCAGGGTGGAGTGGCTGAGAAGTAAACTATTGAGAGAGGGTGGTTGGGTCCAAATCCTGTGGATGCTTTTCACTAAGGATGATTGTCATTCAACATCTCTGTGCTCCAATTTCCTCATTTCCATAAACAGGTAATCTTAATGCCCACTTCTCAGGGTTTCTCCCTGAGTTTCAAGCACTATTAGTTATTTTCATTGTCATCATTACTATAAATCTCATATCCATGAGAGAGCCTACAACCTGAGAGAAGAAAGATATCAAGAAAAATACAGGAAAGTTTAGTTTGAAATGATGATTACATACGATGAATCGGGAACCATGACACATGTGTATTTACTATGTAGAAACAGGATCTGGTTCCTTCCTTCCAACATGAAGTACTCATTCATTTAATGAACATTGATCGAGAGCCAATTTTGTGCCAGCTGGTGTACAAAACAATGAAGACATGGTTGTGAACAAAACAGCTGCCCTATGAAAATGGAGACTGCTTTTCAGTGACTCCATGGCTGCAGGAAATAGATACAGTTATGAAGACAAAAAGAAGGATGCTGCACAGGAAATCAATAAGATGGGGTGATAATCCCTGTTGAAGAACATGAACTGGAATTAGATTACCAGGAAATTGTGAGAGCATCCTAAAACAATAAACTCGAAACTTCCTTCTGTGTCCTCATGTTGAGATGTTTTCGTTACTTAGGGAATACACCACTTAAAATGGTTCCTAAATCTGTGCACTCACACTTACAATATTTCAGGATGAAGTTTACACTATTCAACAGCAAAATGAGAAACAAGTAGGGACAATGTACTGAAAACTAAGTTATGTTAAGTATAAAAGGGCGTTCTTTCTCCTAATATGTCTGGCTTATGCTGTTGGCGTTAAAATTTTTTTCTGTAATGAAATTATCATAATAGTAGATGGAAGATTTAAAGTTGTTTTTAAAGCTTAATAGACACAGTTGACAAAATATAAATTTGGCAACCCACTTGATCTCCAGATTTCATTTCTCCAAATATTTTAATTTCAGTGAACTGAACCATTAATGTGAGCTATTAATATATTTCAAAGGCTATTAGACTGATAGCCACAAGCAAATACCTTTTTATGACTTGTCTCCTAATTAGCTGGTTGGCTTAAATAGACCTTTGTTTCCTTATTTTTAAAATAAAAAAGTTGGAATATATGATTCCCAAGTGTTTTACTTGAATAATATGCCATGTTGAATTTTTAGCATTTCCTCACAATCCCAAAGTTGTCGTGTTAGGAAAAAATTAGTGAATGAAGGGGGCATACTTCTAGTTTAACAAACCAGAAACTAATGTACACATTTTACTACCAATGATAGAGCATATTATTTTTCAGCAGTTACTAAAAAATAAACATGGCGATTCCAAACAATGTTAAAGCTAAAAAATTTTGTTTCTTAAGGCAAATACTAATCCTCAGTGCTATAAATTATTTTTTATTTTTTATTTTTTTCACACCTATCATATTATTATTATTATTATTTTTAATTTTATTATGTTATGTTAGTCACCATACAATACATCATTGGTTTTTGATGTGGTGATCCATGATCCATTGTTTTCGTATAACACCCAGTGCTCCATGCAGTACGTGCCCTCCTTAATACCCATCACTGGGCTAACCAATCCCCCCTCCCCCCTCCCCTCTAAAACCCTGTTTGTTTCTCAGAGTCCATAGTCTCTCATGGTTCATCTCTCCCTCCGATTCCCCCTCCCCATTTTTCCCTTCCTTCTCCTAATGTCCTCCATGTTATTCCTTATGTTCCACAAACAAGTGAAACCATATGATAATTGACTTTCTCTGCTTGACTTATTTCACTTAGCATAATCTCCTCCAGTCCCATCCATGTTGATGTGAAAGTTGGGTATTCATCCTTTCTGATGGCTGAGTAATATTCCATTGTATATATGGACCACATTTTCTTTATCCATTCATCTGTTGAAGGGCATCTCGGCTCTTTCCACAGTTTGGCTATTGCGGACATTGCTGCTATGAACACTGGGGTGCATATGGCCCTTCTTTTCACTACATCTGTGTCTTTGGGGTAAATATAAATTATTTTTTAATAAACCCAACTGATTACAGATAATTGGAAACACTCAAAAGAATTGCAGTTTTTCTTTGTGTTCTGCCAGAAAACTTCAAACTATAAATGATAACCTTCGAAGAGTAATGACATTTGATTTTGACTATAAATATAAGAAAGAAAAAAAAACCTTTCAGTTTTTCTATACTTTAAACAGATCTGAACCCTTTCTTAATTCACCTCTTGCTTTTCGGCCTTTACAGAATTATTTATTGTTCCCTTGTACTTCCCCAGTTGCCTGTCTTCTATTAGCCTTCACTAAGCCTGGCAAATGGAGAGACTGTCCCATATGGATTACATAGCAGGAGTATCAGTACTTCTAGAACTTAAAAATCTAGAATCTACATGAAAATACGGTCTCTAACTTCCACAAGAAAGTGACTTAGAAGCAAATTGTGACTTATTTTAAGCATTTGGTTTTCCTCAGGATGTGTATTAGAAAATCATGAAGTAAACCTATAATGTGTTTGCCTCACTAATGTCAATACTTCTGAACGCAATTTCTCCACTATCATGTCCCACATGGAATCCCCCCGTGGATCTTCATGGCTTTTATAATTTGTTTTGTATCATTAATTAACAAATCACTTCCTTCAAAATTTGGACCTGCCTACCCCTTTGCTTGCATTTGCCTTTGTAACCTCTTAAACCTCATTTGGAAATCTCTGCTGTTGTGTTTGTTGAGTAAATCACTTCCTAGCTGCTTCTGGTAGGGGTGGATGAGATAACACACGGAATATGTTTACATAACATGTAGTCATTTTTCTCCATTTCTTAAAAAAACTGTAAACTGAATTGGCTCTTTTTACATTATAATTACTTTCCTTGTTTGTTGGCTTTGGTACCTTTTATTTTTATGCTCAAAATATTTGCTGATCTACGGCTGTCAGCTCATATTTGAGAATGAAGCCCTGCAGACACTAACTGGAAGTGAAGTATGTGGGGGTGGGGCTTAGCCACCAGTAAACTTGACTGTAGAGTAATTACACATCAGAGTGGCTTTTATTTTAGAGACCACCCTGAGATACCTGATACCTGGTGATTTATCTGTCAGAGTTAGGTAAACTGTGTTGATGGAGAAGGGTATCTCATGGGATGCTTAAGTCCAGGTATGGCTTCTCTTCGTTTCCAAACTGAATTCCAAGCAATGAAATTTTAACACTATGACTCTCTTTTTACTCTTGCTGTTTTCCTCCTCTTTTCTGATTTTTTGGTTTCTGATTCATGCACAACCAGTAAATTATTCCCCATTAGTGGGTGGTAGCAATAACTGAGAATTCAGTTTTCTTGTCTGACCATTTGGTGTTCTTGGTTGATGGAGGACAGAAATCTGTTCTCTATTAGGTGAGAGATGATGGAGAATCCAGTTTGTTGTTTTCATTTATTTGTCTATTTGCAAACTCAGATAGATGAACAATTTCATTCCTTCTAGTGAGGAAATGTGCGAGTTTTTGTGTTTGTTTACTTGTAACCTGTGGCTGAAGTTGTCGAACTGAAGCTATACATTCTGGATGTGTTTGCACATCGTGAGTCTGTGTCTATAATCAAGAAAAGCATTGACTTTCATTGTGTGAGTATGAAATGTTTCCCTACCTCCAAAATTATTAGTGAACTGTTATAAAAGGGATGTACATGACTGTACAAAGGGTGCTATGTGAAAGACAAAGGCACAGAACAATTAAAGAAATAATTTTATTCAGTCTATTGCAATAAGGAAAGAGGGATAGGGAACATCTCAAAAAAAAAAAAAGGATGAGTCTGGGGTTTTAGAGGCAGGTAAACAAAGGAGTCATAAATGTATGAGAGTCATGAGGAAGGAGGGAGAATTGTCGTATCTCTAGATATGTGAGAGCAGGATGGTCCTTTGTGATTAGCCTTTTCTCAGAACACAGAGATTGGGGGGTTTCTGGATTGCTGTTGTTTTCTAGGAACACACTACTCAGATAAAATTCAACATTGACAGTTACATGTATTCAGTTAATCTCTCAACATGTTTGCATATGACACTCAAGTCTTATTTATACCTTCCATGTTTTTCTCCATACAACAGAAGTAAAGTTATTTTGATTAGAAGTTATAAATAGTATTGTTAGTGAAGTTTATATAAAGAGCAACACTGACAGAAATACGTGTGTGTGTATGTTTTTTTTTTTCAAAGAGGAATAGAATCATTTTATCTTAAAGTTTCAGTCTGTTCTAGAATATGAAAGCATATAGAGCAACATACAAAGAAAGGCAAAACTATTCTATCACAGCTGGATCTGAGAAGGAGCCATGACATAGATTAATGTTTTTACAAAGTTTGCTTAGTTCCATGGGCTTCCTCCTTTGTTTTATTGGTTAATGCCTTCCTCTCCATTAGGAAAGATTATTCTTTACCTTCTAGGAAGTGTGCCTAGATAAGAAAGATTCCTTTTCTTACCAGAATTATTTTTAATTATTTCAAAGGCGATAACACCCTTATTTCCCTGTTTCTGTGAGAAGTAGGGGCTTAATTGTGGTGGGGTGCCTTGATCCAAGTTATAATACTCCTTTCTGTCATAAAGATATGAGAAGTTTATTTTTATTTTGGGGAAAAAAAAACAATTAGCAAACAGAGACAACCTATGACCTCCCTCCAATCATGTCCAGGACTTTTCTTCTAGCTCACCCCAGACCTTAAAAATCCTACAGCTCTCCACTTCAGAGTAATTGAGTTGACTTAGTTCAGGTCTCTCCCCCATTGCAAAAATCTCTTTCCCTCTCTTATAATAGTCTTTTTGAATAAAAGTCTGTTCTTACTAAGTCCAGATTTGTTTTTGATTTGACATAATTACATTTGTATAAGAACCATGATTTTCTCTTGAAAATATTTAAATATCTCAAATGTCAAAATATGGGAGGCCTCCCCTACCCAAGGGAAAAATACTCTTTTAATTTAAAGAGTAAGTGATAGAATTGGCTGCTGGTATTCTAGGATCAGTGAGGAAGATTATAATTTAGAATTCTGATTTAGCATATAGAGATTACCATGTAACATCCTTTTTTTAAATTTTTTTTCTTATAATTTATCCTTGCTCTGTGTTGCATTTTTCACCCCTGAATCCAAAGCTTTTTTTGTTCAATTTCTCCAAGGTATACATCTCCCATTTTCCTCAGGCAGGGGGCATCTGCCTAGAGAGATAAAGAAGGGCACTGAAGAAGGGCTGGAAGGGGTTAGCTCTTCTAAAAAAAAACTTTTATCAATTATTCTATTTCTTATATACCAAACATTTATATACATTTATGTTTTCCAGACTGGGTTATAAAGTCATGTTTTAAAAATATTGTCTTTCTCACCGATAGTAGTAGTACAAAACTTGTAGGCATATTTGTTTGTTGATCGAATATGTGATAAGCTTATAGTCACCATATTTGTTTACACCTATAAGTTGCAAAAATCCCTAAGAGTTTGTTATCTTCTTTTATATATAGTAAAATGTTTTGAGTTTTTAAAATTATTTATTATTATTATTATTTTAAGGACAAACACCATCATTCAATTATTGTTATAATTGCATTTGTGGAGCTCTGCATTTCTGCTGTGGCAAACCATACTGAATTCCCCCCAAATTTAAAAAAAAAATCATTAATAGTTCAAAATTTTTAAGTGTGAGAAGAAAGGAATTTTAAAGTGAGCCTTCTACATGTTCCACAAAGGGCTTCCCTGAATCTAAAAGGAGAAATGACTCAGGAATTCCTCTGTTTAGGAGTAGAGGGGAAATGTGTTGTAATTTTAGCAGCACCAAAGAGTGGTACAGATGGGATGCTGAGATAGCCAGGCAGACAGTGCCAAAGCAAGAACGGCAGCTGCCGGTGCACGAGCACAGAGCAGATGGTGCGCTGACATAGGCCACGGCAGCTATCAGCAGTGAGAAGTACAAGTTCACGTTGGAAGACTCTGCAACAGCTGTCCTGAACCTCGTACAATATGAAGTCATTAATTTCAATGATCATTTGTTCGTGTGCACTGGTATGGAGTGTTAGGTGAAGACCACTAATGGTCATCGATCAGAGGATACCTCTATAAGAATAGTCATTGATTTCATATTATCAATAATCCTATTGAGTAAAGCCACTATTATTCATTGCATGTGTCCTTTCAGGAGTAAGGAGACCTAATATTTGCACTAGGCATCATTGTTGATGTTTTTCAAGCACTACCGAAACATGTAATTTCTTAATCCTTAAAGCTAGTTTTCCTTAAGGTATGAAAACCTTCAGATGTATAAGAAACTCAGAGGATATTGGCTTAAAAAATTCAAATTCCTGAGTTCTTTCCTGAAAGGGTTCCATCAGGAATTCTAGGAGTGAAGGCATAAATCTGTCAATAACAAGCTTCTCCAGGGATTCTTACTCACACTACATTTAGGGTCCCCATCTTGAGGATATTTGGGGGGAAATTAGAAACAATGAAAATCTGTATGAAATATAGTATAGTTGCAAATGAAAGAAATATATTTGTCATCTGCATATTGGAAGTCAGATGGGATGGTTTTGACTCTGTATATATCTAGATCCAGAAGCTCTGATGCCTTTTCTCCTTCTCGTTCACCATTTCTCGGGTCACCTGGTCTCTGCCGGGCCTCTCTCTGCAAAGTAGGAAGGTTTATCTTCCAAACAACTTCTTTACTCATGAATCTGTTCTTAATGGGGTTATCATCTCATCCTGGAAAACAATAATCCCCAGGTCTGTAATAGGGACTTTTTCTTTGGTTGGCAAGTGTACTGACTGTGAGGAGAAATTGAATATAACTTGATTGAACCTAAAACCAAGATGGGGATGGACCTGATCAAAATAATCAGATGCTAAAAAGTTTCAACCTTATTATCAAGGAAATTAAAACGTTGAAAGATTTATTCAGGCAATTGACAGCTTTAGAAAAGAATCACTTTAGAAAGATCACCTTTATCATTCAATATATTCTTAGGTATAAATATTGTTCAAAGACTCCCTGAAATCTCAACAAAGGAATATTAACAATGGATCTCCTCCTACATCTCCAACTTCCTATCTCAAAATGTTCTTTTAAAATTGACAAAGGGACAAAAAACACATATTTTAAAAGAATTTACTATGAGACCCAGAATTTTTAATTCTGCAGTGTTTTATTTCTAGGACAAGAGTAGTAAAGTGTTTTGTCCACATTAAAGAAGAAGAAGGAGGAGGAGGAGGAGGAGGAGGAAGAGGAAGAGGAGGAGGAGGAAGAGGAAGAGGAGGAGGAGGAGGAAAGAAAGAATGCTATTAATGTAAAGAATTTATATCTTTGTGCCATGCTGGCAAACTTGATTATATCTGATTCTCTGTGATATGAAAATGTGCCATCTAAAAACTGATTTTCTCTATGTCCTGAACTAAATATTAAAAAAAAAAAGTTAAAGATTAAAAGTTGTCAAACAACTTGGGGATTTTTGACAATATAAGAAAAATAATTCTCCATGATTAAATGCTTACAACATGTTAAGAACTTAACATGTAATGTCACTTGATTCTCACTACAATTCTATAAGGAGGTACTAAAATAGTTTCCATTTTTCAGACGAAGGATTTGAGAATGTTAATTTTGCCTCAAATGTCATATAATTATAGGAAGTATTTAAATGGAAGGGGGAATTTTGACCGAATTTTCAAACACTTTAAGCTATATAATTTCATCCTTCATAATCTATTTTAGTTTTTTATAAGAACTCTCACTTTCTAAATGGTCCTCAAGTCACAGATTTTTAAAAAAGTAATTCTGACATTTATATGTCTTTATTTTTATAGGTAATTGTTAATTATTCTGCTTTTCACATAACACACTGAGACTTTATGTTCCTGGTTTTAAAATATGAACAATTGAACTAGCCATGTTAGAGGGGGACATTTCTGCCTCCTTTGTCCCTAAGAACCAGGTTGTAGTCATATCATGACTCATAATTAGCGAAATGCCAGCAGAATCCCCCTTTCTCATGCAGAGTCTAAATAAAGAATAGCAAAGAGTCACTTTTTATTTATGATATTAAACCCCCTACATAATACACATTCATGAGAATGTTTTCCTTGCCTCTTACTTATAATTCTGAGATTTTCTTATGATTTCAAGAGCACATTATGAAAATATGGTTAACATTTTACAAATATGTAATTGATTTGATTAAAAGTTTATTTTGCCCACAAATTTTCTTGCTTCATTACTTTCTATCAGTATATGATAACCATAATGAAGGAAATAATTAATTTGAATTCTAGGAATTCCTATAGGAATAACTTATTTTCCTGGCAGTGTTCATGAATACTTGCAGATGTGCCAAAAATAAATCATGAGAGAGTGCTATTTGTCAGGATATTAGCCCCAAAATGGGTTATTGTCAGCATCTAGCAGACGTGAGGTGATGACACAGTGGCAGGTCATATTCCCAACTAGACTTGGCAGTCCTTTGAGTAATAGAAGCCAAGGCATGTTAACCTTGACTTAGGCTAAAATATCCCTCTAAAATTTCTGTTCTTCACTAACCTATAAGGAGTCAAGTCTTCTTGGCCAATGAATATATCTAATCCTAAAGGTAAATAACCAAGAGTAGGCTAGATGTAACCCTGTGTTATGTGTAAACCAGCTCTTTAGAAGATTTATAGACAAAGAAGAAGCATCTGACTTGATGAAGGTGAGGTTTATTCTAAAGAAAATATTAAACTCTTAATTTTA
This sequence comes from Halichoerus grypus, assembly GCF_964656455.1. NCBI lineage: Eukaryota > Metazoa > Chordata > Mammalia > Carnivora > Phocidae > Halichoerus > Halichoerus grypus. Next base: position 99,809,017 of record NC_135720.1, on the reverse strand, counting down.
TATTTTATTTGGTCCTTTTACATCTAGTGGATCTGTGTCATTGTCATGATGATTTAATTTAGAACTTGTTTCTACTTATTTTCTACTTATAGACATATAGGTATGGTTATAAGAAGCTCACTTATGTTAGAACTCATTCTAAACTACTTTTCATAAAATATGAGATTTTTCCTATGCTTGAAAAATGGATTCAATTCACCATGTAAAAACATCAATTAATTTGCTATAGATACTTACTTTTTAATAAAACAAAAGAATTGAAACTAATCTACTCATATTTAATGAGTGGATAATCCAAAAATGACATTGGAGATTTATTTTTAAGAAAGCCCTATGAAAAAATTATGTGACATTTGTTCTTGTTATAATCAACCAAACTTTCCCTATCTATTCAGAAGGATTTTCTTGTTACCAACTTTCTGACATGTTTTTCACTCTTCATTACAGGTAACTCAAAAAGCATGTTAATAATATAATAATATATATAATAATATCTGAACCTAAGTAGTAAGGTAAAGACTCATTATTTTACATTTAGTGTTAAGAACCTGTTTTTAGGGACACCTGAGTGTCTCAGTTAAGTGTTCAACTCATGATTTCGGCTCAGGTCATGATCTCAAGGTCATGAGATCAAACCTCGTGTGGGGATCTGCACTCAGCGCAGAGCCTGCTTGAGATTCTCTCTCCCTCTCCTCTGCCCCTCCCCTTGCTTGCACTCTCTCTCTTAAAAAAAAAAAAAAAGAACCTGTCTTTATACCTACAATGTAAAGGCTTTACTCTTCAGTCTTGAATATGTAAGAGCTTTGCAAAATGTTTTGCGAGCAAAATATATATTCAGAATATCTCAGTGTCTGAATTTTGAATGAAGGGATAAAGAAATAGCATACACTGTTAGAGTAATTTTTAAGATAATAAGAATTAATATGATATCATCTATCATTTTGTATCTTTACTGCCAAATTCTCAAGTAGCCACTTTATCTCTAACTCTAATAACAACCCTGGAGTTAGTTCATTCACTTTACAGAAGACAAATAGGTTATGTAGTTACCCAAAAACACATAGCTATGAATGTATGGTGATTAACATAACATAATAAAAAAATTAAAAAACAAACCACATAGCTATGAAATTCTTGAGCTAGGATTCTAATCCAGTGTTTTGTATTTCTCTGCCCATGATCTTTCCAGGGCATGACATTGATCTTATGGACATTTTTCTCAATATTAGGCTTTTTGGTCTATATTCCAATATTTTCATTAAACTCAAAGAGCCATGCTTTCAGTTAATAAATTAAGAATTGACATAGAAATCAAAACATATAATATTGGAAATACATGGTTAATTTTGTTCATTGCAAACATGTTGAATTTCTTTCACCTAAAGAAATTTATTCTCTTATTTTAAAGCAAGTTTATAAAGCACCTTAACACTTAAATAGTTAGTCTCTAAGCAATAACATTGGTTATTAACAGTGCCCAGATTGACTATGTGAGCACCAACTTTTCATATCATTTTATGCATCAAATTTCACAGAAAGCTTCTACTGTTTTTTGATTTGGGTTTTACTATTAGTGTATTCATCAAATCACATTATTTCCCAACGCAGTATTTGAGATTTGGTTACTGCAGTGACACATTTGCATGTGATTTTAACTCTTCCTTCAGCATGGCAACTAAAAGGGAAAGAAATGGCAGGATAATGAATTAATAAGAGTTTGGAGATAGGATGTATTAATTATGAGTGCTGTTTGAGAAAGATAAATATTTATTAAAAGATACAATCTTGTAATGCATTGGAAATGAATTCAATATGACTTCTGAGTCCTCCTTTCCTTTAAAACACCTCCACAAAGTAGTACAGCCTTCAGGAGCCAACAAATGCTATGATCAACTCAATGGTCTCTTTTATTTCTTACCATCCACCTTTATCTTTCAGCTGAGGATGGGGACCAGCCTTACTGATATGTAAAATTTTGGGATAATGAAAGCAAGGAGGTTAAACTAAAGGTAGATGTGTAAACCTTGGTATTTTAAAGGAAAGAACAGACCTCTCAGAAAGATATGGTTAGAAATCTCAACATAACCCCCTTTATAAAAATGTGTTTGTTTTTAAGTAAATAGATAATAAAAAGGATAAAATTTGGGGCAACTAGGAGAAATATTGACATAAAAAAATCCCTGACAGGGGTGCATTCGGTAGAACACACAACTCTTGATCTCAGAGTGGTGAGTTCAAGCCCCATCTTAGGCCTAGAACTTGTTTGGAAAAAAAAAACACCTCTTTCAGAGTCTATCTGAGGAGGACACTGCCTTACACAAATGTGGAATGATAGCAGATGCTATGTGATCAAAAAAAAAAAAAATGGAAACAAAACAAAGTATATTTCTTTAAGTTATATACATATTTCAAAGTTGTTATTAAGGATAGAGCACAGAAATTTAAGGAGAGAGAAAAGTGGAGACAAGTGAGCCCTGGTGGCTAATTGTACTAAAATACAATGCTCAGAGTCCCCAGAACGGAATATTGCAGAATGTGGTCAGTCAAATTCAAAGAGCATTTATTGAATGCCTGACAATTTCTTACTATTGGCTTATATATATAGAAATAACCTGTTTCTTATGTTCACTATGAGACAGAAAATTATTTTTTAAAATATCAGGTATAATGTAATTATTTTCATGGCTTTCTTGTTTCCTTAAAGTATATATTTTTTCTTACATGTTCAAATTCTTTGTTCTTTACATTTGTTATCTCATTTAAATCATACTGTAAGAATGAATCTTTATGATCTAATTTAGTAAATCTTGATAAAGCCCTACTCATTGAAAGTTGATATGTCAGGTGCAGATGATCTACAGAATAGAAAATCCCTCAAAGAAGAAGATGCTGTGTAAATAAAAATAACAGGTAATTACTATGGTAAAAAGTGTGATTTATTTTGTGCTCCACATAGAACTTAGCTCTGCTCTATACAGAGTAGAGGCCCCAAAATACTTTTTGACTAAGTAAATGGATGGTTCAATTTTTTTTTTATGTATTATCACATTTTCTTTGGAAAACTAGCACAGAAATTTTGAGAGTTTGGGCACAATGAAATTTTGACTTAAGTCAGTTTTACTAGCATTGATAAGATTAATATATAAATACTTGTAAGAAATCAATTCTGTCCAATGGAGGAAAAAAATTAGTCTACCTATTTCTGAATAGCATGTATATTTCCTCATTTCATTTCTGCAATTTTAAATTGAATAAACTAATAAGAAATTTGATTTATACTATGTTTATTCTGAATGTTAATATTACCAATTTAAGCTTATTTTTGTACTGAAGCAATAAAGTGATTTAATGTGATATTAGATTTTTAAAACAACCTTTTGTGTCAAATACTACTTGATACTTTAAGATATTTTATGGAGTAGGATATTTTATAGAGTAAGATATTTTACAAGATAAAGTCAATTGTACTTTATTAATAGTATTCTGAGCATGCCTTTTGTTGAAGACTTATATATGGCAGGATTACATATTCAAGTCTCATAATCTCTTCAATTATCTATTGATTGATCAATTGATACATTAATAGGTCCTAATAGGTATGTTTTGACATATTAAATTTTGTACCCTTGGGCTAAATATATTAAAACTGTAAAATATTCTGTATACCAATCTTAAAAGTGATCTAGATCTCTCCACACTTGTATCTAGATCCTCATGCTCAAATAAATACCCTGCTTTTATTTGAGACCTAAAATATTCTGTATTTCTCCTGACCTTTGGATTTTGTAGCAGACATAATTTATTATAACACTGTCCAAGGTTACATAAAAGTATATTTTAGAAAATGCTTTTGGGAGGTCTTCTGATAAATATGTTAGAGATAATATGCACTGAATCCCCATACTAAAAACACACACGAAGGTGAAACATTATTAGTACATATTTAAAAAAGCACACTTGTGCTCAAAAGCAGATTAACTTTATCTCGGGGGCAGAAAGAGAATGAAAAAACACAAAATAGCAACTCAGAGGCAAGCTTACAGGACATCATAATAATTTGCAGCATCTTTGTGTTCAACTCCCACAAGAAGCAGCTCTAACAACATTCCACCCATTGTGGAGGAACAGAGCATGGATTTGCAAATGGAGCCTGGAAATAGCTTTAACTCTGGTTAGGATGGAAATAAGCAGTATCTCTGGAGTGTCAAAGAAGGGCAGTGACAATCCCACAATCAAGAAGTGGGCCAAATGACATACTAACTCTGGAAATGCATTGTTTATATTTCCGTAACACCACAGAATCAGAAATATAAAAGCTGGTTTTCATATAAGAATTCTGGGGTCCTGCAAAAACAAGTGCAGAGCAAACAAACATGGAAGAGTAAGTGTGGAGAGAAAACAACAAGCCGGCCAAGAAATCCCTTTCCAAAATATGGCTGTCATAAGAAACATTAATTTAATGGAAAGGATCCCAATAAGAAATTACTCCTGAGGTAACATAAATAAAAGAATAATTTAAAAAAGAATTAAAATAAAACTAAATAAGCTTCTCAAAAATATGACTAGCATTCTAAAAATAAACAGAAGGCTATGAAACAAAAACAGTTGGATATGTATCAAGAACTGTTGGAAATTTGAAAAAGAACACATTAGTAATCTCAAAAACAAGGAAATATAGTCACTGAAATGCATGATCCCTCACTTGCATAAGGAATCTTCAGCTCATTCAAGATTGAACGGATGGAGTTGATTTTGCCATGAAAGAGCCTGGGATTTACAGTGTTATTATACACTAAACAACCCTCTATTTGAATCACCCTCAATAAAGCCTTGACTCTGCCTGGTAGAACAAAAAAATAAAGCGCTAAGATTACATGTCAAGATTTCCTGAGTCAGTGAAGTAATTCCCCCCAATCCAGACTAACAGCCCTTAATGTATCAATGTTCTGAAAAGTCTGCATTGGAAAAATAAAATAAGAGGAAATCAGAGAGGAAGACAAATCATAAGAGACTCTTAACTATAGGAAACAAACTGAGGGTTGCTGGAGGGGAGGTAGGTGGGGAAAGGAGAAACTGGGTGATGGGCATTAAGGAGGGTGCGTGATGGAACGAGCACTGGGTGTTATGCACTGGGTGTATGCAACTGATGAATCATTAAATTCTACCTCTGAAACTAATAATACACTATGTTAATAAAATTGAATTTAAATTAAAATAATTAAAAAAAAAAAAAACCTGCATTGGTATGAGCTGCTCTGTGAAGACCAGAGCTAGGAGGAAAAAAGAGCAGCATATATCTCAAGCATTTATTTCAAAGTCAAGTAAAATGGCCATGTACTTGGGTTTTCTAATATCTAAGATCTCAACAGTCATCTACTGGAAATGGCCATGCATCTTAGCCTTCTGCCTCACTCAGACCATCCATTATTACCTGCGGGGCCCTCCATACCAACTGGCCCACTACTATTCCAACTAGAAAATATTTCTAGGAAAAGAAAATCAGCTGACAGATGACCATTGGAGTACTATTTTTCATTAAAGAATGTATTTATTGCAATAGCTTAAATGGTTACAGAACATTTGTTAAATCATTTTATGCATATGACTTTACCTAATGCTAAATAAAAACATTAAGTGCAGCCCATTTAGGCCCTCGGGGTCTGGATTGTGTGGTATGTTGGAAATGTTCAGTGAGCCAAGAAGCTGTCAGCACCACGGTTGCTGGTGCCAAGAGAGGCCTGAGCAGCCTGCTCAGTGCTGGCACTCTTCTTTCCCTGACAGTGATACTGATGATGAGAAGGACACCACGGCTGTTGTTCTGGTCCTTGTCAGAACAAGGAATCACAAGTAGGTCTATTTGAAACAGCCTTGCAGTGTCTTCTAGGAACCAAATACAAAACGTTCTCAGTTTGTGTGAGACAAGAGGGATCAGAGGCAGGCTAAAGACTACAACTAAACGTGGTAGATACAATGATTTATCTTCCACAGCTATATTTCTTTCTAATGGCAAATGAGATTAATGGTATAATGTGCTGACGGAGAGTACACCAAAAGGTACATGAAGGCGTACAAGAAGGTGTGCTGATTCTGGAGGAAGGCTCACATACATTGTCGTCATCTATAATTTCTGGTCTTGTTGCTCAAAGGTGTCCACTGATCCTCAGCATTAGTATTGCCTGATGTAGAATCTTAGCCCATTTAGATGCTCCAGATTTAGATCATTGAGATAATTATCTCTTCTTATATTAAGGAAAAGTGAGCTTATAAATATTTTTTCTGTATTTCTGGGCATATTAGGGGTGGAAACATATACATATATGCATACATACATATACGAAACATATACATTGGTTTCTCCTCCTATATCTTTAGGTGACTGAGATGCTGTTTGAAGCACTGAGTCCAAATGTTATCAATTTTTATGATATATCATAAAAGTAAGACTCAAAAATCATCATTTTTCTAGAGTTTGTCAATGAATTTAGTATGTAAATGACTAAAAACTTATAAAGTAAAACAGCGGAGTGAAAGAAAGGGGGAGAAATGGTTTATTAAAGTGTCTGAGAACTTGTATTTACACTTACTTATCTTTAGACAAATCTGGCTGAGAATTGGCAGCTTGATATCTGCATCTCACGTAGATGCAACAGACCCTAAAGTGAAGAAAGAGTCATTGCAGGAGGATATTGAATAAAAAACGAAGAATGACAGATTAAACTTTACCCTGACCTTGCCAAATAGGGAATGGGGGGAAAAATGTAGTTAGCAAGTTTCTTAGAGTTTGTATGAAAAAAAAAAGTAAGAATGAAAATTCTCATTTAAGCTATAACCAGAAATTGGCAATACTTCTCATTTCATGAAGATAGAAGGCTGTCACTTGCACTGAGTTCTGAATGTCTTGATGCACCTGTGTAGGAAGTGGGTGTCTGCATAAGTCTGTGTACGAATGTGTGTGGGTGCATAGAACTTTGTCATGAACACACCCATTGAAAATCAGAGTTCCACGACCATGAACTTTTGATCATATGTTTCTGCTCCAGGACCTCTCACTTTTTAAAGTAATATATGATTTCTTCATTTGAGAGTGGTCAAAAGGTTTCTGATTTGAACATAAAAATTCAAGGTTCAAATCCTGGGCTTGCCATTTACCCTCTATTTTTCTTTGAACCTCATTGTCCCATTTACAAAACGACGTTACCGTAATAAATGACCAAACCACTTTCTCATCATGAAGTCCATGATTCTATGTCCTTAATCTCTATGAAGATTATCCGAAAGATAGCTGAATCATTCTTTGAGATAAGATTAATCTCAACTAAATCACTGAATGTAAGGATATGTTTATCCTACAACTTTTGAGCACCCACTCTTTATGAGGTATTGTGGTAAGTCTTGACAGGGTTTAAGCTTCTAAGTTAAGAATTGTTAGAAGGAGGTGAAGACGCACATAGAAACAACTGAAATCTGATTTAAATTATAAAAGTAAATTCTCCTGGAGTTTCAGAACAAGTCAAAATGACCTTAATAGAGTAGTTGAGGCTGGGGGAGAATCAGAATCTGCTTCATGATGTAGGTTTAACGGAATAGCAGGATTCCAACAAGAGGAAAATTTGGGAAGAGGGTATTTCTAGAGCAGTGAAAACATTGCTAGTGTAACACAGTTTGTAAAACTCAGGACATTTTAGAGAGAAGATTCAGTTTTTCTGGAATGCAGAGTTTGTGCGGGGCTTATTTTGAATATTGAGATAGGCAGAGAAAACTTCTTCTTTATTTGAAAGGAATTATCATTTTAAGCCTTTATTTTTTATTTTTAGAGGAACAGGTTGTTGACAAAGAAAAACTGGTGAAACAGAATAAGTCACAATTTTACTACATTCCTAAGTGGCTCAAATTATTATTTTTCATACAAAATAATGGATAAGGTTATCTCTTATGTAGAATACTTTTTATCTAGATCTTCTTTGTGATGTTCTTTCTTTGCTGGGGAGTAAATGTTCAGGCTTGAAATTGGTATTGAAGTACTTGAACTCAGTATGGAATACATCTGCCATTCCAGGAACGGTGGCCAGGGAATGCACTGAGTAGTTACCTTTATCTCATCATGAATTTTGTTGTTATTTACGCCTAGTAAAAAAAAGAAAAAATTAATGGAAAAATATTTCTACTTTATGGTTTTTCTGTGGCTAAATAAATTATATAGAAGTCCTATAAATGCTGACATAACACATTTTTATTATTAATTCTTTTCTGTTAAAAGAGATGATTTGGAAGCTGCTGGGGATTTAATTTGCCCTTTTTCTTTTCTCTTTCTCTTTTTCTTTTTTCTTTTCCTTTTTTTGTCATGATGATGCTTGAAATTGTGTCACAAAGCTCATCCTTTGGGAATTTCCATATTGCCTCTTCGGGTATTTAATAATTTATCACCTTTGCATCATTACACAAATTCACCACAAAACAGTTTCCTTCCGTGGGTTACCTTTGCAAATTGTAAACGGTTTATTGTTTCAATGGTTTGCACAAGTCATTAGTCAGGATCATTTTAATTAAATGTAAAGCGAGAATTGTCTTTCATAGGCAAATTCAGTGTGTGGGACCTAACAGACAAACTGACAAATAGGAGTATTGGTTTGTTGATTTGGGTTTGGTAGTACTGAAGTCTTAAGTGATGGCTCAGATCTTCAGAGGAGCTGGAAAGAGTAGAAAAAGATGGTACATGTTGTAGCACATTTTTTTTTTAAGTCACACACCTGAACAGCATTATTCGGAAAGAACATGTCTCCCTTCTTCATGTGAGTCTTGTGTTGGTGAAAGGTGAAAAATTTAGCAATTTTGGGGAAAGAGTCTTCCATCCAGAGATGGGGTACCAGATCATCTCAGCCAAGCAAAAGCCGGCAGCCTCAGAAATGCCTGCTCATGATTCACATCCTGTGCCTGTTCAGCAACTTGCCTCTCTGCAGAGACCACCAGCAGGGGAGCTAATTACTGCAAGTCTGTGAGGTGGACCCTCCCCACTCAGGAGTAGTTGAACCGAGGTCACTTCTTTCACGCTATTCCATATCCCAGCTGTGAACAGTTATTAACCAGTGAGGACTTGTGCCAGGAACGATCTAATGAGGATTTACATTGGACCTGGTAGTCTCCATAATGCAACCCTGGAGTCACCCAGGTTCCCACTAGTCTTGCTACAGTGCAAAAATGAGATCTTAAAAATTCCTGCAAATTCTTTTTTCTTTTACTGGCTGTATATTTTTACTATCTGTCTGGTCTCCATTTCGCTCTGCATAAGCAGTTTAGGCTTTATTTAAGTGTTGCATTTCCAAGTGTTCATGACTTTGTGCGGGGCTCACCACACATCACTCATGCCTTATTTTACAGGGTGAGTGGGTAATTAGCATCTTTCACAACTAGCCAGGATTTGCTCTGCTAATTTCATTCTCTGATGAAGGTGCTAACTTGGCGTGAAACTGTAATATGTTGGGTGATTTATTAAGTCTCTACTGATGGGTGGAAATCACATGCCATGCCTTTACTGTTGAGAAAGTTAACAGCATCCATTTGTAAGAGATTGTATTTGAAAAGTGATGTTGGTGTGATTGAATGTGTGAACGTATAATGAAGTCAACCCAGATAGCCCTTTTCTGATTAAATTGTATTAAAATTATGTGGCAGTTCCTTGAAAAGAGACTCTTAAGAAAGAAATATGTGCTCATCTTTTAAGAGTAGCTGTCAGTCGCTGTCTGTCACTCAGGGCTATGGAGGTAAAAGTCATACCTGTTTTTTAAGCAACAAATAGAAGACACCATACTGATACGAAAGCCTTTTGCCTACACAAGCTATGACATGTAACTATTCACAACACAGGGAGCACACTTCTTTAAGAAATCCCCACATTAAGCAATTGGGCACATATGTCATTAGATTCACTATAATGAGTTTCTCTTATCTTATTTCCACTCCAAGAATAAGACTTTAATATTTAGTATGAATTCATAATCAATCAAGAAATACTATCTTGAAAGTTAGGTTTCTGACAATCTGAGTTATACCTGTTGCTCTTCCTCATTTAATCCGAGTTTCTAAATAAGATTTTGTTTTTAAAGGTCCTTTATCCTGATTAACACTAAAAGATATCCCCTTAACGAAATGATTAAAGTTAACATCAGAAATGAGGAGAACTGCCATTTATGTGTCTCTTGATGAGATGCTTTAGGAAGGACATTTGATGCAATATTCTTGCACAAAACTGAAGAATCAAGTATCAGATATTCATCAGGAAAAGACAGCAGAAACTGAGGAATACATTATAACTTCCTTCCTAAATAATTTTGAAGTGAGCTTTAAAAAGATCTATGTCAGGAAAGGCAAAGATTGGCTTAAGAATGGTATCAGATTAAAGGAGACAAAGGAGATCTGAAACTAATACAATGTGTATCTCATAGCAGATTCTTGTTGGGGTATATTGCTGTAAAGATATTATTGAAACAATTTGACAGAACTTGAATGTGGATTTTATATTTGACATTATATTTGACATAGTATTGCATCAATTTAAATTTCTTTAATTTTATAAGCATACTGTGACTATGTAAATTAATTTCTTTGTTCAACGAGGATATATGCTGAAATATTCAGAGGCGAAAATCTTTAGGTCTGCAACTTACTGTCAAATGATTCATTCAATAAATAAATAAATAAAATACATATACATGTATACATTGTACATCTCTTAAGAGAAATGAGAGGAAGAACATATGTGGCAAAGAGTTTGCAATTAGCTCATCTAGGGGATGGCGTCTGGGAACCTGTAATCTTGCAGTTTTCTGTAAGGTGAATATTTTTTCAAAATAAAAAGTAAAAAATACATATTATGTGAAATCATGTAAGATAATATACTAAATAGAATTCATCCTAAATGGCATATTTTCCATTGGTTTCAGTTTTTAAAAGTCCTCAAGTTTCAATTAGGTTTGACTTTTAAGAACAGAAGGATCATATGCTCAATAATTATTTAATTTACTATTCTCATGCACTGAAATTCTTAGCCGTTTCCACTTATATAAAACCACAGAGGACTAGAATATTTAGAACTTGAAAGGATATTAGAAAAAATTGAAAGTAATTTCCTAGTAAAAATTCTATACCCATCCAAGCTATAAATCAAGGGTGATATTAAAATAAACGACATTTACCAGCGTGTAAGGTTTAAAAACATCTATTTACCTCTCCGATTTCCCCCCCTTCATTTAGAGACTATGGACTCTGAGAAACAAACTGAGAGTTCTAGAGGTCAGGGGGGTGGGGGGATGGGTTAGCCTAGTGATGGGTATTAAAGAGGGCACGTTCTGCATGGAGCACTGGATGTTATACGCAAACAAGGAATCATGGAACACTACATCAAAAACTAATGATGTAATGTGTGGTGATTAACATAACATAATAAAATAAAATAAAAAAAAGAAGACATCTAGAAAGTCTAGTCTTTTCAAAGGGCTTTTAAAGTATTCATTGAGCACTGTGTGTTATACACAACCGATGTATCATTGAGCATTACATCAAAAACTAAGGATGTACGATGAGTTGGCTAATTGAATTTAAATTAAAAAAATAAAATGAATAAAAAATAAAATATTCATTATTTTGGAAAAAAAATCTATTTACCATTCACTCTTTCAAGAAGGTAATGGAGGGCATAATCCACCATTAAAAAAGTAATAACACACAAAGAAGAAAGAGAAAGAAATGAGACCAAGAATCAAGAGATACAAAAGAGAGAGAGAGAGATTTAAAAAATTTCCCAATATTGAAAGGAAATCCTAGGATTCCTAGGACTATTGGTGTACAGTAGTTTAGGGAAGGAGAATTAAATTAGACCATCTAAGAAAGATGTTTCAAAAAATGTATTTGGACTGGCAGATCATCTCATATATTTGAACACATTGAAGGAGTTTTGGTAGTTCTGAGATTTTGTAATAGATAAATAAGAAATTTATAAATAAATATCAATGGGTGTTATTCTAAATTAAACTCAAAGAATATGTATATAATTGAAGTATTTTTTCTCAGTATATTATTAATCACAGTATGCTATTCAGTATCTGAGAATGTTACTTAACATGATAATGTAAACACTGGAGAGTGTAAATTTAAAAATAATGTAATTCTTCTGAGAGGATAAGAAGAGATAGAAGTTACGGATAGTGAAATGATTTTTTGAGTGCTAAGTCCTCATCCATTATAAAAAGTTAATAAATAACCTCTCAAACTGAATCAAAAGTGGTAGTTTAAATATATAGAAATAGGGAAGTAAAAATAGATCAAATAGTGGAAAGGCACTAAGGAGTGGAATTTGGAAGTGGGGAGTGGTGGGTCAGGGATTGCTATTTTCTTTTTTTTTTAATCTAAAGTGCTAGTTGATCTTTTAGGAACATATACATCTACCACGTGGATAATAATAAAAATTACAATCAAGTCCAATAATCACAAAATTAAAACAAAAATTAGTATTAAAAACAATTATACAAATTCCAGAAAAGAAGGTTTGCATGCATTATCTCATCTAAAACTCAAAGCAATCTGAGTATTATCTTTTTGTCTTCTCTACATAATACTTATGAGAAAAGAAAACCTTAAAGAGCACAGTAACTTGCCAGGATCGCACAATATGACTAATGTAAGAACTCAAAATCATGTCTGTCAGATTTTCAAACCAGTTCTTTAAATAAGTAAAAAATGCTACTTCATTTACCTCATTCATTCACTCAATAAGTCTGTACTTAGACACCCACTGTCTTATGGGCATTGAGTTAAGCACAGGGTATACAGAAGAGCTTAGCTAATGGGGGAGTTAAATAAACTATTACAACATCATTTAATTACAACTGTGATATGTATTAAGAAGAAAGTGCCACATTCCCACAGCTAGATATTTTTTTGAGTTGAACCCTTTGCCTCCTGTCCCAGATAATTCTCTGACAAGAGACGTAGAATGCCACAGGCTCTTCTTACCCAGAAATCTGGGAGAGTGAACACATTACAGACAAAAACTTTGACCAGTGAATAAGTTCATTCCTTTCTTTCCTGTGAAGCACCTTCCTGAGACACAGTTAGTCTGGCTGCTCAATGAGATGAAGAAGTCACCTGAGATGAAGAAATAAGTCTACTTAGCAATGTCCTGCACAGTAATGAGTGCTTATCTTGTCTACTAAGGATATAGAGCAAAAAGTTTATAAATCATCATTTTTTTAGTAATATGTAGAGGAAGGAAATTCAGGAAAGAAGTCAACAAAATCAGTGTCAGGAAGAGAACCAAGTGACAGTAGTGCCAGGAAAGGAAGTAAGTGAAAGTGAAAGTGAAGGAAGTGAATTCCTTATCCGGATAAAATTTAAGGATGCTCTATTCTGATGAGAAAGGCGGAGAAGATTTAGATGAAAATTTAGGATTAAGGGAGAGGTTTTAGAAAACAGGAGTAATTTACTTGGGTTCATAGGGTAAAAGGAAGAGGTCAAAGTAGAGAGAAAGGGAAAATCATTGAGATGTCAGAAGGAAACCAGGGCATGGATTCAGAGGTAGTGGATTAGTCTCAGACAGGAGAAGACCCTCACTGAGACAGGAGGGAGGCAGTACTAAGAGGACAGAGAGAGAGTCAGAATAGCTCATGGTTGGTTGACTATTTTTTCTTGGCAAGTGGTAGATGAGCCGCAGTGGTGGCAGGAGGGGGCTGAGGCCCTGACAAGTGCGGGAAGGTATGGAGGTCCCGTTTTGGATAGTGAGGAAAGTTGCTGAACATAGAAGATTTAAATGATGGCTAGAAGGTGATCAGGGACCATACATTTGCTCCAGGAGCACACAGCAACAACGTATAAAAGACTGGAGGTTGGATCAATCCCAAGTTAGAGGTTCTCAGGGTGAGTTCAGCAAAGAAGTTGAAAATGTTGGTAAGAAAGCAGTTGAAATTTATCATCAATGGTAACAGGGCTGCACTGGAAATGAATTGGGATGGAATATTTATGATGTATCTTTCCTTTGTTGAAAGAGGCAATCTAGGTCTATCATAAATAAAGATATAACATTGTTTAACATGAAGCCTAGAAGTTATATTTAATCATAAAATATAGATGATATGGCAAAAATCAAAACTATTTAACAAAGAATGTGCTGACCGTTGCCATTTTCTATAAAATATGACTATTTTAAAGCAAGATGTAATAAAAATCATATAGGGCTTTTTCTACTATTTAAAAATATGTTTTCAACTCAGGGCAGGGGAGCAAAAAAATAAAATAAAAATGTTTTCATATAATTTTTTATATATGTAAATGAATCAACTTTTAACTTGCAGTCTTTTTAACTGTAGTGACAATGTGTATGTATGTGAGCATGCATGTATACACATCTATGTACAGACACTATCATTGTGATCTGAAGACTCGTTATGACTTATGTATGAGTCACAGGTCCCTAGACTGCTGGACTGGGGAACAGCAATGCTGCTTCTGTGAGCCTTCCCTGTGACACCAGACGGAGCTCTGGTTACATCTCTGCCAAGCCCATAGTAGTGGAGAGGCAAGAGGAGTTTCTCATTCAAAATGCTCCACAGCTGGAATTTTGTTTGTACTACCAGCCTGTGCCTCTGGGTTGTAACCTTTCAGAATGGACTCTAGAAGATTGCTCGTTCATTCAGTTCTGTAGGCCGTTCAATCTTGCTATTTTGGATATAAAAGACAATCTTGTGTCACTGGAAATAATGCAAAACTATTTCTTCTTTGGTAATTTTTTTGAATCCAATTTTCTTTTTTATTAAAATATATAATAAAAAAGGAGAAGTCTTATAAATGACTTATTATATGCATTATAGAAAAAAGTGTTCATTTTAATCTTTTTGAAATAATGAAAAAATTTCAGTAAAATCTCTTTAACTGAAACTCAAGTGACTAAAAAGAAGGGAAAAATTATAAGGTTGAGATTTATCAGTGTTTTTTAAATAAAAAGAATTGGAAAACCTGTTGCTTGCTCTTCTAACTTACAGGTTCTTTTTAATAATACAACTTAGATTTTATGAGATTATGTTTTAAAAGCAATAGTAAAAATAATATCCAGAGATGTTACAGTAAAAAAAGTAGTTTTTTCTAATTTATTCCTATATATTCCATCTTCAAAATAATTCCTGCTTTGCATTTAATAAGTCAAAGAAAATACAAAAGTGATTTGATTTCCAGATACATGTAATTTCTATCAATAAATTAACAGATCAGAAAAAATATTTTTAATGCATTGTATGACCTGTTTTTTTGCTGTTTAGAAAAATAAAATCAAAGTGGAATAAGAATCTTTGACTTAGTTTCAGCTCTGATTTCTTGTTCCAATTGTTCCACTAACTGTATGACTTGAATAAATCATTTAATATGTTCAGGCCTCAGTTACCTAGTCTGAAAAAGTGACATGCCTTTATCCTGAAATACAATGGTTTAATCCTTTCTTGCAAAAGGCCAATTACTGCTTTTCTATAAATTCAAAGTTCTCTTCTCAGTTATCATCTTAATGGTGTCTTTTAAAAATGTAGGCATTTAATCTTTCTTGAAACTCCCTGCCTGGGTTGGTGTTCATATGTACCGTAGTTCTTCGAAAATTGACTGCATTGGTATCCATGACTGCACTCCTCTGGTCCTTTTTCCCCTTTACTGACTCTTCTTCTTTCCTTTGCCCTGCTTCTGAGTGTCCCTCTGAACTGCTCATGGCATAGCTGATGAGTTTATGATGGTATTCTCTCATATATGTGTATAATTTTTTCTTTGTGTTTATTCATTTTTCTCATTCTGGTGTCATTAAGTTTAATGCTTTACAATGATATTTCAGGGTATAGAACAATGCTCAATGGAACATAACAGAGTGCAATAAATTAATTGGTTTCAAGGTGGAAGGAATCTAAGTGATTTAGATTTTTAACAATTTCTATGATTTTCTAAATAGTCTAAAGTGAGCAGGAAGAACCAATGAGTTAATCACTCATTCTTATATCTTTTCATCCTCTGCTAACCAGAGTGGATATTTAGAAAGAAAAAAATTGGATTTTGTTTTCCTAGAGTAATTAGAAAACAAAAAACAAGATTGGATTGAGAGGAATAAAGAGAATTGATACCAATTATATTCTTAGTTTTCCATTCTCCAACCACAAAGATTGTAGTAAAGTTACCTGTTCTCTTTCTTCTTTCTTTCTTTCTTTCTTTCTTCTTTCTTTCTTTCTTTCTTTCTTCTTTTTGGAGATTTATTTATTTATTTGAAAGAGAGAGAGGAGGGGGGAAGAGGCAGAGGGAGAGGGAGTGAGAAAATCCTCAAGCAGACTCCCTGCAGAGCAGGGAGCTGGTCCACGGGGCTAGATCCCAGGACCATGAGATCATGACCTGAGTTGGACACTTAATTAACTGAGCCACCCAGATGCCCCAAGGTACCTATTTTCTTAATGCAGCATTTCCCTTTTTTTTTTAAAACAACAACTTAAGTCAACATACATACTATTAATTATACTCAAACATTTAAAAATACATGATTTTAATTACACAATCCCTTACTCTGTCACTTTGTGACTTCAGCACTTTTATTTCCTAACCTCTCGAATAAGACATACATATCTAGGAAAATCCAGCTTCAAACAAAGTGGTTTGGTTTCTTATTACTGAATATCTACAGTTTCTATTTCTAATGAAGTAGAAACTTCGTATCTTTATTACCTCTTTATAGATGACCTCCAAATTTTATTCACATCCATAACTTCTTGCCTGATATACATATCCTATTACAAGACGACTCCAAAGACTTGACTATCTCACATTTCTAATGTAAGAATCTATAACTTGAATAATTTATCTAAAATGGTATCATCACGTTCCTTCCAAAGAAGGTTCTCCTTCAGATCTTCTCCAGGGCTATACTTCGTCTCATCACTTATTCAGTCTCTCATGCTGGGAAACATGGAGCTAACTTTGATCCTTCCTTTTTTTCATCTCTTTTATCTAGTCTGATTCCAAGTCAGGGTGTATTTTTCTTCAAAATATCTCAGGGAAAATAGACCTGGAACTTGAGGAAATGGTTTCTAGTCCATAGTTGAAGAAGTGAACAAAGAGAAATAACCAGATGTTAAACACATGACATTCTAACGATCACAAACATCCTTAGAAGAGGTTAAGGGCCCATGGGACATAGTCAGTGAAGAAGAGTAAAAAGGAAGAATAAAGAATTAGGATCATGTAATGTCGTGCTAGTTCAGAAAGATGAAACCAAACAATACTAGTAGTTTTCTGAAGATTAATCTACCAAGGTTATACAGAAAAGACTGAAGAAGGGAGTGGTTGTAGTGATGAAGTGTGCAGTTAGGAAGACAATAAACAGAATGGTTATGCTCCTTTGTTTTGTTGATATAAATTACAAATAGACTACAAATAGTAATAGATTTTCTAATGTTATAGCATCCTTACATTTCTAGATTTACTGGATAATTGCTGCTTTCATAATTACCTAGCATCTGAATCTCTACTAAATGTGGCTTTCTTACCCTTTTCTAAAGTTTGTATAAAATATTTGCTTGGTTTTCATAGAATTCAAATAATTTTTACAATCATCTAGGTGGAGGTAAGGTGGGTAATTCATTGAGATGTCTTGAGGTTGCTTTTGTGCCCTGTATGTTTCCACTTCATTGATTAAATTTTGAAATGTATTAAATTCTTCTACTTTAATTCATTAAAAATACTTTTTTGAGAATATTAATAAACAAAATAGGGGCGCCTGGGTGGCTCAGTCGGTTAAGCATCTGTCTTTGGCTCAGGTCATGATCCTAGGATCCTGGGATGGAGTGCTTGCTGAGCAGAGAGCCTGCTTCTCCCTCTCCCTCTCCCCCTCCCCCAACACGTGCTCTCTCTCTCTCTCTCTCTTGAATAAATAAATAAAATATTTTTTAAAAAACAGAGCAAAATAGATAAATATCCCCTCTCTCAAGGAGTTTATATATTAGGGAAGGAGTCAGCAAATAAATAAAGTATAATAAATAGTAAATTATATAGTATTTTGAAGATAAAGGGTGGGAAACAGATACCAATATTAAATAGGGTGGCCAAGGCAGGCCTAACTGAGAAGCTGAAATCTGAGCAAAGATTTGGGATATTATCCAATCTTCTGAAGATAAATTTTCCAGACAGAACAAACAACTGGAAAAAAAAAAATCACTAGTGCAAATTATGCTTGACTTGCTCAAAGAATAGCAAGGAACCAGCATGGCTAGAAATGAGGTAGCAAGGCGGGAGAGTAGTAAGTTATGAAGTCATTATGTAATGGGGCCAGATCATATAGGGGACATTGGAGGCAATTGTAAGGACTAGGCTTTTACTTTTTTTTTCCTTTATTTGTCAGTGGGAAAGAGGGAGGGAGAGAGAGCACAAGCAGAAGGAGTGGCAGGCAGAGGGAGAAGCAGGCTCCCCGCTGAGCAAGGAGCTAAGAATTCAGGAATACACTGCTGATAGTATAGAAGACAATACCATTCCGTACTTTTGCTGTTCTAGAACAACGGCCATGATATCCTTGGCTAACACTCACGCCTTCTTAATAAGTTTAGACAAGATTTATTTGAGCTCTCAGAAATGTTTATAATAATGACTTCCCCAGAGTACAATTGGGTACTATTGGTAGCTTGGTGGCCAGCAAAGTAATCTGCAATATTGTCACTTTTCCAGGACAGGTGAGGTTACAAGAGTGGCATACTGCCCCTGAAATCTGTGCCAATATTTGACAGAGTACACAGATATTCAGGATGCTTCAAAAACCCAGGTCTCCCTGAACCTTCTTCCTTCATTTGTCCACTTCTCATGGCTATAATTAAGATAAGAGAGAAGCTAAAGGCAAGGGCAAATTCAATTTAATTTTCATAATATTATTTCTTCTGCTCTAGGAAACAATCCCTTATCGCAGTTTTCTAGAGGCAAGTCACTTCCAGCACATGGACTAGTATCTAGGGCTAACACAAGCTAGGCATCCATAGAAACACACATCTCAGTATCTCCAGAGATTAAAATGTATGTCAGAGTTGTTCCAGAATTATGTTCTGAAATGGCTTTCTTAAAATTAAAGGTTTCGAATTGGAAAAACTATCCAGTCACTCAATTTAACTGTTTGTGTCACAGATGGGAAGACTGAAAACCACAGTGGCTAAATGGCCTGTCCCCAGCCAATGGTTATGCACTTGGTTTATGAAAGAGAATTCCTTAAAGCCCAAGTTTATTTTTCCTTTCTTTTTTGCTTCATCTCCCTTCTCTGTAGAAGAGTTGAGAAATCACAGAAAATTACACTGAGGGAGCCCTAAGTCTTCTGCCACCTTTTCTTTTACAAATGGATGAGACCATATGATTGGCATTTGAACTTTTCTAGTTCTCTATTTTATCCTTTCTATGACTCCTTATACCAGACACTATTTTATTTTCTCTGCAATTACACTTCAATCTGACTAAGTTTCAGTGTGACCCTGAAGCCATGACAAGTTTGCTTCTTTAGAGAGCTAGGCAAATATAGTACTGTTAGGCATGGCAAATAATACACGAGGAAAAAGATAAAGATAATTTCTACAAAGGTTGCATCCTACATTATTCTGGCATGGAAATTAAAAAAAAATAAAAACACTTTTAAAATTACTGAAAAATGTAGGATCCCATGTCTACTACTGTACAATATGATGTATGAGCCTAGTTAAGCCTCTGATGTAGATTGGGGAATGACTCCCCCAAACACACTCATTCCAGTTCCTTACCAAGTCCAACCCAAGGGAGGTGAGTTGCCCTCCAGTCTTCCCTGAAGTCAATCAGTTATATATACAAAGCCCCTCTGCTCCATGGCAGTTTCGCTTCTCTCTGTCTTGTGCAGTATTGATAGCTATCAACAAGCCAGAAAGGAAGGAGGAAAGATGAGGATGATAAAGACAGGAAGCTCAAGTTGGTAGAAGAAAGATATCCTAGTAATATAACCTTGGTCAAAGCAGTCATCAAGAGTACAGGGTTCACATCAGTGCAGGGCAGGAGCACCTTGAACTTCTTAGAATGTTGCAACTAATTGTAGGCAGCAAGGATCTGAATTAACACACTTTACTAAACACACAGAATAACAGGACATTAGAAAACTTGCAAAGTTCCAAAATATACTTCACTGTAATATTGTAATACACACAGGATTTACACATGAAATATACACACACACACACATATATGCATTATATATAATATGGATATTATATTATATAATTTATGTAATTTTAGGAAAATCATTCACAAAAGATAGATGAGCAACATTTATTTCTGAGATAGATGTACTTTTGAGAAAAGTTACTATCAGTTTGCCTTAGCTTTGTGTTCTGTATGTTAAATGATGTCTGGAAGAAAAATGAAAAAGAAAACATTAGCTTTGTTAACGTACTAAAAGAGTAATTAGCTATTTCTCTATAGAGGCATGCTTTTGATTGTAATAATTAGGTTAGACTGCATTAATAGATAAAAACCTAGTTGCCCTTGAACAACATGGGTTTGATGTCCATGGGTCCACTTACATGTGGATTTTTCTTGATGAAGACAGTATAGTACTGTATGTATTCTCTCTTCCTTATGATTTTCTTAATAACATTTTCTTTTCCCTAGCTTACTCTAAGAATATAGCATATAATACATATAACATAAAAATACATGTTAACTGACTGTTTATGTAACTGGTGAGACTTCCAGTCTACAGTAGGGTATTAGTAGCTAAGTTTTTGGGAAGTCAAAAGTTATATGCAGATATTTGACAGTATGGGGTGGGGGTGAGTTGTCTGTGCTCTTTAAACTCTGCATTGTTCAATGGTTGACTGGAATTCCAAACAGGGGAGGTGTTTCACCACTAGTCAAACACTACCTAGAACCTTGCCTTTGATTCTAGGAAAGAAAATGGAATACAATAGAAATCCTGGAGCAGTTTCTAGATAGCAGTGCCAGAATGATGTGAGAATGGGAAACCACATTATATAAGAAAGAAAGAGAATGTTTAGCAAAAGCAATACAAAATTCAAGGGGAGACTATCAAGATATCTTCAGATATTTGAAAGATGGACATGGGAAGGTGGCTAAACTTGTTAAATATGATCTTGAAATATACAACTTTATATGAATGTTACAGGGAAGGCTGATTATGGAGAAGATAGTTTTTAAAACTTTGAGATCAGCTATCTAAAAGTAGAATCAGTTACTCTGGGAAGTTGTAAATGTACTGTCTTAGGGTTATTCAAGAACAAGTTGGGTAACTACTTGGTGGGAACATGTTGGAAAGAATTCACACATCAAATGGAAGCTGGACTAAAAACATAGGATTATTTTTTTATCTTTTAATCTTATATTCCATTTGGAAAATAAATGAGCATGAAACCTGGACTATTACCCCACACAAAGAATGGTTTGTGACTGATTAGTCTATTTATATGTCAAAGCCCAAAGAACATGAAAGATGCATTTTGTACAGCCATTGAACTAAGCATATTGGAACACTTGGATCTCTGGAATGAATTCTGTGGTTGGTATTAGAGTCATCAGTTATAAATAAATTTAAATATTATTTGGCTCTTCTTTCTGAGCTTGTGTGTGTGTGTGTGTGTGTGTGTGTTGTGTGTGTGTTTTAGAAACAGCTAATTGACAACTATTTTTTGAGTACCTGATCTATAGCACATTTTATTGGTATTAATCAGTATACAGAGTTTTACAGATACAATTTCTTAACTCAAGGGGTTTACCTTATTCCTCTTTCTTTTTTGCCTTTTTCTCCTTTTCTCTCTACATATTTCTACACTCCAAACATCTTACTTTTTTACTTCACCCTAGACAAAGTTTTTAATCCAAGCTTGGTCATCTGTTAGCTATTTTATCTTAGTCAAATTACTACTTTCTTAAGTTTTGGTTTCCATATTTGTGGAGGATAATAATAGAACCAAATTCATAGTGAGGACTAAGTGAGATATGGACATAGCTTTTAGCATATTGTGTGTGTTTATTCATTCACCACTAGCTATTATATTCTTCTTCAAACTTACTGTCACATCTACCCTTATATTCTCTCATTAAATTATTCTTGCTCTGGTCCATCAGAAACCCCCCCCCAAAAACCACCAATCTCTACCACATTGTTTTCACCTATTCTGTTGTTTGTGACCATCCCACCTTCTTTTGAAAAGGATGGACTTCCTACTTCACTTAAAACCTCTACACATCCATTCCTTGACTCTCACTTCCTGCCTTTACATAGAGAGATGTGCAAATTTATTTATAATGTCACTGAAGTCTGGGTCTGGTAAACAGTAGGGATTATCCAGTCAACCCACTTGTTTGAGAGATGAGAAACCTGAGATACCAAAGACAGGTTCTGAACTTTTTAAGATAACAGAGCAATTGGTTAATAGGTACATCTTAATAGCAGAGTAAAGTGCTCCTGTACTCCAGGGTAGCCCATATCCTTAGCTCCAAACAGTTCTAAGTGAGAATAGGAGTATACAGGATAAAGGAAGAACAGTTTAACCGATAACCCTCAGTGGAAAATAGGACAGTGTTTTGGGTATTAAAGAAGGAATAAATTAGTGAAGAAGCTAACATTTTTAGTATTTATTATGTTCTAAGCACTACATTTCTTTATATTTATGCTATTTAATTCTCAATAACAAAACAAAAATGTATGAACATACTTTTTCTGCATTTCTTAATCGAGGAAACTGAGGTTCAAATGAATTATATTATTTGGCAAAAGTTAAATACACAGCTAATAAGTGGTAGTGTCACCATCTTAACCTATGTTTCTATGACTAAAATCTGTTCTATTTTGCTGCTTTTATGGCAATGCTCACTCTTCTCAATCTTGGCAATTATATAATTTTAGTCTTCCCAGGCAAATAAGACCTCTTCACCTAGGGGTGTTCAAGATTTTTAGGATGTATTTGCCTTCGGGAGAAAAGCTGGATATAGAAATTAACTATGTAGGCTGTCACCTGTTGTGATTTCTGGGTACTTGGACATCTAATTTAAAGAACTCCTCACTAGGGTACTTATCCCTGAGATTATTCTACCAGAAGTTGGATCTCACCTAGACAGATGATGATAAAATTCCCAAACCCCAAGGATACAGAGAAAATTTTAATGTCAGAGAGAGCGAAAGAGTGAGAATAAGAATTTTTTCTACAAATATCAAGAATTGTTTGAACCTCAGACTTTTCTCTGGCAACTTTCGATAACAAAGAGACATTGGAGCAATATACTCAATCTGTATGTTATTTATGTTTAATGCAACATCCTTTGTAAGAGCAAAAATTTAGAAAAATCATCATCTAACTTTCAGAAAAAAAGAAGTTTCTGAATGGTGCGATATTCCCACCATGCCCCATTTCAAGCTACCAACGTGAATTTGCTGACCGTCAAATTGAAAGAGAGATGCATATTTTTCTTTTGTAAGCCTAGTGCAAATTGTCATGTGCATATGATATGGATATATGTGTTTTAATATTGATACAGGTATGTTTATATGTTTATACATAAAAAAAGAAGGCCTGGAAGAATATGCAAAAAATATTTTATCAATTTGCTCTAGAGAGAAGAGAGAATTTAAGATATATTTGATGAAAGGGAACCTTTCCATTTTTTTCAGTATATTTTTATATCTTTCAAAAACATTTTATAAAAGTATACATAAAAAGTAGGTTAGTAAATGTATATTTCAGTTTTCACAAATTGAACAAACCTATATAACCACTACTCAGAAGCAGAGCATTATCAACACCACTCATATATCTGCCTCATACACAAAAATAACAATTATTCTGATTTCTAGCCATATAGATCAGTTTTGCCTGCTTTTGTAATTTACATAAATGGTATAGCATATATTATGCTAATTATTTAACCTAAATACCCAATGATGTAGACATTTATTTCAATTAATGATAATGATTAAATTATTTATTGATGACACAATAAACATTTTTATACATCATGAATTCCTTTGTATCAAACTTCTTTCATGCAATATTTTTGTGAGATTTATCAGTAAACATATCAAAATAGACAATAAAAATAGTAAAATTGTTATATGTAGTTGAAGATCATTTATTCTCATTGCTGTGAATATAATTCTATTGTGTGAATATAATTCAACTTATTAAAAATTCCACTGTTGATGACCTCAAGTTATTCCATGAACTGAGGTTGGTAATACCTACTTGAATTAATCTCCCCATTTCCCCTCACCACTACCTTGGGCAGCTTGAATTTAACACCGGCCTGTGCACTTCTGTGCAGCCCCTGAACTTCTCAGATTCCTTGGAATAGAGGCTGATCCTTTCAGATTACCTGGTGAGTATTATATGTCACCTCAGAGGTTTTTAATCCTGGCTCCAGAGAGTTCATAGAATTCAAGGGGTACTTAAATAGATGGGAAAAAAAGCAATCTTAAAAAATATAGATGCTACTCTACTTTCTAAGAAGTAATAAAGAAGGATGTTCCAACTAGGTAAATATGCAATTTTGACTTTGGCCAAATGAAGGACTAGTAGACTATAATTCTTGAGGACATATCTCTTTAGATAAATTTTATACACAGAAGCTTTGTATTTAGGTTTAAATAACAATACAGTTATGTCACCAGTGAGGAATGGCTTGGTGACTTTAATCTGCCAATCAGTAAGATGGACTGTTTTTAAGGCCTTATGAGAAAAGTAAGTCAAGTAGCTGTGAAAATGCATTGATTAAAGACTAATATTCAACTATGCTACCTAGGGATTAAATCAACACTACTTCAGACCAACACACAAGAAAGGGTTTAGGGAAGACAGCACAAGTGAATGAAAGAGTGAGAGATTCAAATTACTTCCCTACAGGACAGATAGCAGTTTCAGTTCCCTGAGGGTACAAGGAAGCCTCTAGCTGTAGATGGACATGCTTGGTGGTCAGCGTTGTCAGAGAGTACAGGCAGCAGAGACATAAAGAGAAACAATGACACCTGACCCAGAAGAATAGGAGAGTGCAGTTTCGTGGATAAGTCATATTATTCCAAGACTCCTCTGCAGCCTTGGCAGTGACCAGTGAAATTTATTCTAAAGCCAGTGAGAGGTATGAGCCACTGATATTCAGGAGTGAATGGTCATATGTTCACAAACATATCTATATTATGATAAAGTTGTAATTGTTTTTATTGAATCTATACCTCACTTATAAGGAAAAATGATGGATGAAAGAGTTGGAAGAGGTACAGAGGATACAATTCTTGGAATCCCAACAAGAAGGCACATGATAAGGAGGTAAAATAATAATGTCTTGATTGAGTCATCATGATATTTCTCAATTTTTGTCTAGAGAGGAAATTCCAATGACTCTCTGTGGACTTAGTCATAGTTTTTCATAAGTGATGATGCGATATGAGAAAGCTGATAACTATAACTTTTTTTTTTTTATTTGACCCATGCTGGTAGACTGGGAACCTAGAATCAAGTCATAGAATGGCTTCAGATGAGATTTTAAAATGATAGGTTAAAAATGGTGTCTTTTCTATCAACATGGATAAAATTTGTTGGTTGGATAAAAGACATGTTCTAGAGGTATCACCTTTCCCCTACAATCCTCTTCCACAACCCAAATATGGGAAAGGTGATATATCTCACACATGTCTGCAGAGCCAATTTTCCAAAACTTGATATAAGTATGTAGCCTAGCACACTTATCAGTAGAGTCCCAACCAAATAGATCTTACAAAGCAAAGATATAGGTGCATGCAATGCACTTTTTTGGCTTAGATTGTAGCCTTATGATGAATATTGCAGTGCTTTTATTAATTTATTCAACAATCACTTAATAATAAAATATGGAGGAATAGTAAAATGATTTAGACATGATCTCTCTTCCAAAGGAGCTTGTAGTCTGTGCCAGAGAAAGACATGTAAGGAAATTACTCTGAAAATAATTATTTTTCCTGGTCAAAAATGATGTATATACATGTTGCTAGGGTTGCACATAGAAGGCAGTATATAAATCTGCTTCAAAATAAATATAAACATATATAAATTTCCTAAAGTTTTGTATAACAGAATTCCAGTTACTCAAGATTTTCAAGGAATCTCATAAACATAAAGATTTTTTTTTAGCTTGGTATTTTATTATCTTATTTTTATTTTTAATTTTTTAATTTTTAATTTTTATTAAAGTATAATTTATATATTATGTTATATTACTTCCATGTGTACAATATAACGAAATGTAATAAAATTTTAATCATTAAATCCTTTTGATTAAAGATTTCTTATGGGGCTGTACTATTTTTGATGCCACAATTAGAAAATTTTAATTTTGGAATGCAAGATATAACTGAAGTGTTTTTCCATGTTATAACCAAGGGACCGTAACACAAGCATTATTTCATCCAGGAAAAACAAACTGATTTATAAGTATTTTATTATCTGGGGTGCCTGGGTTGCTCAGTCGGTTGAGCATCTGACTCTTGGGTTTGGCTCAAGTTATGATCTCATGGGTCCTGAGATTGAGCACTGCGTTGGGTCTGTACTCAGAGGGAGTCTGCTTGAAAGATTCTCTCCGTCCCACCCCCCCCAACTCACTCATGCTTTCTCTCTCTCTAAAATAAGTAAATAAGTCTTTTTTAAAAAGATTTTTAAAGGTTTTATTATCTATTATGGACATTGTAACCCAGAGATGGAAGAGTAAGAAAAGCTTCATGGAAGACATAAGAATCATCATGTGTTTTGAAGAATAAGGACTTTTACAGATTGAAAACAAAGAAGGATGT
Source organism: Halichoerus grypus (assembly GCF_964656455.1). Taxonomy (NCBI): domain Eukaryota; kingdom Metazoa; phylum Chordata; class Mammalia; order Carnivora; family Phocidae; genus Halichoerus; species Halichoerus grypus. The sequence goes on along the minus strand of NC_135720.1, from coordinate 99,782,196 downwards.
TTTTAAAAGTACAACTCAGCAAGATCAGTCTTGGAGTTATGAATGTCATTAGAAGTAGGGATTGGCACTAAGATTAGGAAGAATAACTGACAGGGGTAATATTCTATAGAAGTGATGAATAAGATGCTTAAGAATGAGAATGACTTTAGAAATTTTCTTTTCTAAAGATTAGCCTGGTAAAGTTGTGAAGTGACAATTTTTTTTAATAGGAAAACTATGAAAGCAAAAAGAAGCAAATAGCAGACTATTACAATATAGCCAATCAAGGATGACAAATATTATAAATTCTGTGCTGCTGACCAGATGACACTAAAGAGAAAGGGGGCTCCCGACGATTCACCTTGGCACTTAGAACATACGGACCTCTGTGATCCAAATTTAAAAACCAAAAAATATGGTAAATCCAGCATATGTCTAGATTCCAAATTCAAAAACCAAAGTTGTCATGAAGGGAAGGAATATTGTTCTGAAGTTCCAGGACATGAAAAATACAATTATCTGTAATTTTAGGCAACAGGTGAGGGTTGATTGTTAATTACCAAGACTTATGTAAGGTGATTTTAGAAAGAGCACAAAAGAAGACCCAATTTTAAATGACAGCTCTGGCAGGTATTGTGTGAGAGAAGAAGGGGGCTGAGGCTGAGATTAGAGATCAGTCCTTGGGATTGGGATTAAGACTCGTGTTCATGACTTCACTATAAGGTCACTTTAAATAAACTATCCACCCAAAGTAGAGTTTGACAGTCAATCTTCAATCTGACATTTTCATGGCTTTCTAGAATCCTAAATAGTTCCCTGAGCAACATTAAAGCCTAATGTGAGCAAGCTGGCTCTCACCTGGTGGAGAGCAGGAGAGACTATTATACTACCTGTGAGTACTTCTGGACTATTTGCTCTTAATTTCCATATAACATCCATCCCCAGCTCCTATAGATTTTACCGTCCATGTGGAGCTAACTTCATCCAGTTCTTCTCATTTCCATTGAAGGACTCTTCTCTAAGTTAACATCATTTCTAATCTGTTTTGCTCCAATAGCCTTTTGATTTATCTAGAAGTCAGACATCCTTGATCTTCCATCCTCCACACAGTTACAGAGATTCCTTTGGTTTAGCTTCCCATATTTTCCCTTTAAAGTCTCATATACTTAGCATGACCATTCATGACTTTGGTTCATCCAAACTTCCACCTTCAGCTACTTTTACTATTAGTCTTGTTTTCCTCTCCAACCATATTGAGTTTCTCTGTTGCTTATGTTTTCACTCTTTTCTCCCTTTACACATTTACCTGCTATATTTACCGGTAACATCCACAATTAACCCTCTAACCTATCTCCCTTCCCAACTATACAATAATATCCTACCTATCTTTTCCCCATATCTCAGATCTTAGTTTAAATGCCATTTTCTTTTTTTAAAGATTTTATTTATTTCTTTGAGAGAGAGAGAGAGAGAGGGAGAACACAGAGGGAGAGTGAGAGGGAGAGGCAGCTCCCCACTGAGCAGAGAGCCTGACATGGGACTCGATCCCAGGACCTTGGGATCATGACCTGAGCCAAAGGCAGACACTTAACCAACTGAGCTACCCAGGTGCCCCTAAATGCCATTTTCTTAATGCAGTCTTTCTCTTACTTCAAGGAAAGTTTAGAACCTAGATTTCCACCATTTTAGCATATGTTGTACTAATAAATACTTAACAATTAGAGATCTCATGGAAACTATCTTCCCTTACATTCAGCATTACACCCCTAGTGCCTAGTACATAGTAACTGATTTAATTCCTCATTGACCCTTTCTGTAACTTGAGTGGGGACTAGCCTTAAAGGCAATCATCATGGTAGGCAAATGTCATGAACATTGGGCAGACAAGGCTAACAGTAAGAGCTTGACCAAGCCGATGTGGGCAAGAATCAAAGGCTCATTTTCAAGAAGTACTAATGAACTGGAATAAGTGTACTTATAAAGAGAAAAGGTAAAGAAGTAGCCCTGTCCTTTAGGTGGAATGTGATGCTAACAATGATCATAAGCAATATAGAAGACAGTTGATGGGGGATGAAGAAAGAGAAGAGGGAATTATGCTGATAGTATTGAGTTTAGGGAATCTACAGAATTTCCATAAGACATATCCAATAGGCATATTTGCATCTTGAGATAAGAAAAAAAAGACAGAGATATAAATTTGGGAATCATTTCATGTGCTTGAAATAGTGGCTGTAGATATGATTGCTCAGAAGATTATTTAGAAAAAGGGACTGAACATGTACTTCTGGGAACCTTGGAAGTGGTTTCTGTTGTGACACATCAGGACAACAGAGTTTAATTATGTTTGGGAATAAAAATATAGGAAATAAGAAGAGAACTTATTTTTGAAACTTTTAAATATTCTTCATAATTATTACTATATTTACCTAAAAGCTTGACTTCACAAAAGCATTTTGAATTTAAAGATTTTAAAATATAAATATAGCTACTGTAATAGTTTGTCTTTTCGGCTTGCTGGTCTTTCTTAATTCTCCAAAAAGAGACAAATAAATTGTGATTTTGGAAATACATAGTACCATGTAGTAAAACTTAAGCTGTGTGTCTTTGAGCTTTATCAGTAGGTTATTCTGGTCTTGCTATAGAACCCATAAAATTTTTATTACCGTGTCAAGTTGGCTAATACTTCTGGGTCATATGAACAGTTTGTACTAGTCTTAGCTTTCCTCTTTACCTGGGTCATAAACAAGAAACAAAACAGAAACTGAAATGTTGAATTATTCCAGGGCTGTCTCCTTGCCTCAGGAATTCTTTCTTGAGGGGCGCCTGGGTGGCTCAGATGGTTGTGTTTGCCTTTGGCTTGGGTCATGATCCCCCAGGTCCTGGGATCCAGCCCCCTTTGGGCTCCTGGCTCAGCGGGAAGTCTGTTTCTCCTTCTCCCTCTGCCTCTCTTTCTCTCTCTCTACAGATATATATATATAGATATATATATATAGATAGATATCTATATATATATATGTCTCAAATGAATAAACAAAATCTTAAAAAAAAGGAATTCTTTCTTGAGATTTCTCAAACCCACCCACATTTCTATCTTTCACCTTTTTACATGTGGATAGGTTTCTGATAATTGCATTGTGATCTCTGTACATATATACACCATATATGCGATAGCAAGTTTGGAACATTAAACAATTATAGTATTATTGAAATGATTAAAGTCATAATAATGATCATTATTTTTAGCATTATGATTGTGAGTTGTATTTGGATTATCTCATTTAAACCTCATGTCAAACTTAATTCAGTTGGTGCTATTATTATTCTTATTTTAGAGATAAGGATATTGAGGCTTAGAGAGCTGGTAATGGTTTTTGTTCAAATCACGTAGCTAAGAACACAGTGAAGCTGGGGCTCAAACTTTGGTAATCTAACTTCAAAACATGAAGACTTCATCATTATGATATACTCTTCCCCCCACTTTCTTCACTGACCTAAATTTCTTAGTCCTAGAGGAACCTCTAGCTTCTTAATCACTACTTTCCACCATTTTGGAAACAAAATGAAAGTATTGTTTCCTCATTCAATGCTTAAGTCAGATAGGTACAGGGACAGCAAAGTTTCACTCTTGGTTTAATTTTATTCATTAAAATGCTGAGAATGAACATGAACTAAGATCAGAAGAATGTCAGAAGGAACCATACTTTATTATCAAGTTAAATTTTTTTCTACCTTTCATGATAGGTATTTTCATTTCCAGACATGGTTGCATTCTACATACAGAGAAGATATGCCAGGAACAAGACAATAATATTCATATCTTGATTAGACACCTCAGTCTGTTCATTCTCTGGCTGGTTAAGGAGTCTGGCCTTTATCCTTGTGAGGAAGGGTGTTGGAGAACTTGCGGAAGGTTTTAAGTAAGATTTTAGCACTTGTTTTATAGCCCATTAGTTCTCAAATTGGCCAAGTCCACACAAAAAGCAACCTTCTGTGGCTGTAGTCCTATAAAGTAGAACGTATTGATAAAAAGAAGCAGAACAATAAGCTCTTCTCTCTTTCACACTATGAAGAAGATATCTTCTTATTTATATACTCCTAAGTTAACACTGAAAAGTATGAACATAGTCTAATATACCATGAGAGTTTCCCTTGAAATCTTACTAGTATTTGTTTTATTTGATATCTGGACTATAATTTGGAAATAAAACATTTGCTAGAATGTCTCAAACCTGGTTGACCACCACAGTTAGAGCAAGTCTTTGTCTCTGTATATCTGGGTCATTTCAATATTCTTCCACCAGCTTTCCCTACGTACATACTTTCTAAGCATTCTCCACCCCCTGGGGTTAAGAAGACTCCATCCCATATTAAGAAAAACAAAGGATTGATTTAAGGATTGAGCTGATGTTAGGGCTCTTTGCTTGCAGTGAATCAGGTTTCTTGATCCATGACCTGATGGAGATCCTATTTATTCCATTTCTTTTGTCTCTCCCAACTCTTCTTTCATTTGTAGAATTGTTCCTATCAGTTTGGATACCTTTGAATTAAATATTTTTGATAATAAATATTTTTCTCATTATTTAGCATTCTTCTGCCAACTAATAATGGATTGATATCCAAAATGATGACCTGTTTCTATAGAATCACACTATACACTGGATATCTCTTGCTATTGTTAGATCCTTAGGAGAAAACCTAGTTCTTCAAATGATGCCATATAACCAAGAAGGCAGTCAATACTGGGCAAAAGTGGTGGTTAATTCAGTTTCATTTATTACTAATCCTTATGCTCATTGTGCTTTATTTTTCAGGGATGCTGATTTTTATTTAAGACTTCTATATACAACATTTGGCATTTAGTTTTGTGCAGAAATCAACTGTTTTTTTCAAAATCATGACACTAATGTATACATTTGCATCTCTTGACAAAGCACATAAACCATTGAGTCATTACATGTGTTTTAGGGCCCCAAACTTGGTATAAATCAATTGGTGACATGAAAATCATTAAAGCATCTGCATATGCTAAGTTTTCTCCCTGGAGTAGGGATTTAAGTAGTCATTTTTTGCTTGATCCACTAGTGGCTAATGCTTCGTTTTCCATGAGAATTCTAAATAGATATTGTTGGATCCAGAATAGCTTTGGAACAGACATTATATATACCTATGGTTATCTACCCACCTAGTTGTTTTTTCTTTTTAGTCAAAAGAAATTAAGCACTTAAATTATTTTGGGCTTTTGGATTCAAAAATGGAGAAGTCAACTCCTGTTGTTCAAACTGCTATTTTGTTTTTATATTTAGGACTCTCTTTTATGGGGAGAATGAAGAGAACTCTAGCAGACACTGAGATAAGAGGAATTCTTTGAAAACACACACAAAAATCTGAGGCTAGTCAGGGAAGAAAGTGTTGCTGGGAGCACTAGTGGTGCTCTATGACTAACTTTAAACACACGGTAAAGAGGGGTGATATTGGTCAGCATCTCCTCATGTTTCCTTTTCTCAGAGTCCCCTTCTCTATAAAGTACTCAAGCCAACATTATTGCAACATATACCAAAAAAGAACTTATTCATATCATGGGTATAAGACTGAACATTTCACCTATTCAAGAAATGTTTGTATTTTTAAATGGGTCCCTACGGGAAAGAGACTCCCAAAGTAAAAGCATTAAACATAAAGGCAAATTATCAGACATCAGCAGAGAAGGTATGTGAACACTGTTCTTCCATTTTTCCCTAAAATCTTATCATGTAGGATCCAGCTATGATAAAATTGATGGTACTGATAACCCAATATATTGATGCCCTCTGATACCAGTGAAGTTATATTAGCATATAATTTCTCTGTTCCTTTGAGTAATTATGCTTTATGGGAAAATACTCAAAACCACATTATATTGATTTTTTCCCATATATTTTAGACCATGTGATATCACTATTCCACTGTATAAATTAATAAATAATGTCTCCTTATTTATATTATCTAGAGAGATGTTATTTATTGCCTTTGATGCCAGAGGGAAAAGACATTATCTCACCAATTTAAAAATGCATCCTCAAATTACACTGTCCTACATGAGGGGTGTGAAGCATGTATGTCGACTTAATTGGAATTTACAAATAACAGAATATGACAGCTGTCAAGCATCAGTATGAAAAAAGAATAGCATTATTTAAGTCAGAATTCTAAATTAGCATTTTCCCACTAGTAACAAAAACAACAAATAGCTTCTCACTAAATAATAGCTATTGCATCACATAAAATTCATATTTATGCACAAGAAGAAATGGCAAATGTTTCAACCTTTTTTTGAAACCACGCACACATACAAGTCTCAGGTTTCTGAAGATATTGAAAATGTCATGAAGATTTTCACATTTTTTTTTTCAAAAGCAAGTGACATGAAGGACACATGTAAATCACAATAACATAACTGGAGGTAATATTTTATTATCCAAATGTGGTTGTCCTACATACTAGTCTTCTCTATTTTGAGAAAACCCGGGTTTGGGTTAGTAAAAATAAAACCTGGTTTAAGTCCTGAGTTTAGGAGGTTGTAACACAATAATAATCCTCATGATTTTTTTCCGAGAAAATGTAATTTAATTATAAAAGAATTCAAGCCATTTGAATCTTTTATCCGAAATACTTAGGTGTTTGAGTTTTTGAATTTACTCTAAGCTAGACTTATTGCTAGAGTGCTTGGTTTCATCTGAGTTCTGTGGGGTACAGTTAGAGTTCAAATAGTAATCTATTGAAGGTCTAGGCCACTCCTAAATCAGAAGTTTCTAGATGTTTGTTTGTTTGTTAAAGATTTTATTTATTTATTTGATAGTGAGTGAGAGGGAGAGCACAGTGGGGTGGAAGGGCAAGGGGAGAGAGAGAGAAGCAGGCTCCCCACTGAGCAAAGAGCCCGACCTGGGGCTCAATCCCAGGACCCTGGGATCATGACCTGAGCCTAAGGCAGATGCTTAATTGACTGAGCCACCCAGGTATCCCTGTTTGTTTTGTTTTTAAGGTGAGTGTAATTATTTTCTTGGGATATGCGTTTTTACAGTGTTCTTAAATGCTTTTCCCAACTCAAGTAGTCTGAAATGTGTCAAAGCAACACTTTCAATGATCTATATCAAGTCACATCCATTTGGCTGCTAATCCAACCTAAGAGTGATGAGTGCAATGGTTTACAAAGAAGGGTACACAACCCAAGCCAATGAAATCCAACAGGGTAAATATTGCCTCCATTGTTTTTTACAGTAGTTGTCAGAGAAAACTTTCTTCCTCCAAAATGAGACACCAAGAGGTTACTTTCTGTTTCAATACAATGTAAAAGTAATCATAATATTTAAGAAAAACATAGTATATACCATAGACTATATTAGGTACTTTTCATATTTATATTATTTAATTCTCATGATAATACTAAGAGGTAGGCTTTATTACTATACTTAATTTACAGATGTAGAAATTGAGGCTGAAGGAGTTTAAACAACCTGATAGATTTATATAACTAATAGGTGGCAGAAACCAAATCTGAATGTAGATATCAGTAATTCCAAAGGCTGTGGTCATTTCATTATCTGATTAATTAATCAGTTGTTATCTAATTGGACCTGGGGTAATAGAGCCAATGAATTGTTTTTAGACTCTAAGTCATATCTTTTTAAATTGAGAATTCTCAAAGTAAAACATGCACCATAATATAGCCAAATCTATCATTTGTTATAAGTTAGTGGAAAACCCACTGTTAGGTTTACACAGTTTCCAGAGAAATCATTATTTCTCAAGGATCCAGATGATTATACATGAATATCCTATCTAACTTGGCTTTCTGGACAGCCAACCCACACTGAGAGCAAAGCATTTGGTCAAGTCCTTAAACTATCTCCCATAATAATATGACTAACTAGGAGCCTTACTTTTTAGTAAAATCACAAGTCCTTTCTTTGTGATTCACTCCTGGAACCATCACAAACCCCGCTCTTGTCAATCCAGTCACTTCTTTATTTCCAGTTGACATAAACCAAGACTTCTCTCTCCAGAAAGATATTTCACCCCATCAATTAACACTTTTACTTTACCTAGTGTCAGTGAGTCCAGAAACAAAAAAGAAATAAAGAGGACAGGAATCTGTGACTCAAGAGAGTCAGTCACATCAGCATCTCTGGAGTCTTTCAGGAAGACGAAGGTAGAGAGTGTGTCTTCTTCTATTTCTCTCCCTGCAGTGATTTAAATTTAGTCATTTATGTCTATCAAAAGTTAATGTTCCAGTTTGGTGCTGCTTGGAGCAAAAATGCTGGACATTGCTTTTCTTTTATCTTGGGAATGTAAAGGGCTTATGACATTCCCAGCAGATTCTTATGATTTTTAAATAACTAGTTGTCTAAGAAATTCCCTATCACCAAGAATTTCCTGTGGGAAACAGAACGCCACAACGACCACTGGTGCATGTTCACTCAGACTCCGAGATCTCTGAGAAAACTCGAGATTGCAGGATTAAAAATGACCTGAAAGGATCAGAGTGAAATGCCCTTGGAACATGTGTGGTCAGTTCTAAAGTACGCAGCAGAAGAGGTTTAGTAGATAGGAAGCCAACTGTAAACAGCACACTGGGCACTCCCCTGTTTGTTCCCTTGTCCTGTAAACAGCACACTGGGCACTCCCCTCTGTTCCTTTATTCTGTTTTTAAAGATTCTTACGTGCTTGACTAATCCTGTATACATGGAGGAATGTGCCTTACAACGCCCCTGCTGTAAACCATTATAGGTCTATATCGCTGTAGAAGTTCCTTCGCCGCCCCAGGTCCCCGACTCTCAGAGGTGGACAATTTCCTATAAGAGAACTGAAAAGAATAAATATGAGAATTTATTTTTTTAAAGATTTTATTTATTTATTTCAGAGAGAGAGACACAGAGGGAGGGAACACAAGCAGGGGGAGTGGGAGAGGGAGAAGCAGGCTTCCCGCCAAGCAGGGAGCCCGGTGCAGGGCTCCATTCCAGGACCCTGGGATCATGACCTGAGCAGAAGGCAGACACTTAATGACTGAGTCACCCAGGCACCCCTAAATATGAGAATTTAGTCTTTGTTTTCCTGTTTTTGTTTCTTAAAGAGCTATGCAAAGTAAATAAACTACTGATTTTTAAAAGTAGCAGAAATTACTGTCTCCTAATTTATTACTTTTCCCTTTCCCCTGTGATCTATGGTCTTTATTCTTTTCATCATTACCTCTTCATCATTACTTCTTCATCATTACCAAAATCTTTGCTGTCTGTTATATGCAATGCAGATCTTAAGGACACAGTAAGTATAAGAGAATTTCATAATGAATACATACACGCACACACACATACACAGCCAAATAATGTTTGCAAAGTGCCAAATAATGACACCACTAGTAAATAGTAAGTCATTTTAATGAGAATAAGTTATTTGGATGATGTCTATAAGGAGATATTTTAGTTATGGTTATATAAAGAGGAAGTTTATCAAAAGATCCAAATCAAATTTTGCTTTGCTTTGGGTGTTCTTTTTTTAAGATTTAGAAGCAACAGGATTATTGGAAATGGTGGTTACCATGATCCATTAGCAAGCAGTAATAATAAAATGCCTACTTTGAGGCATCAGATTTATCTGCTCTTATTTTTTTGATTTTTTATTTAAATTCAATTAGCCAACATATAATTTATCTGCTCTTAGAAAGGAAGGTTTCTCTATAGAAGATAAAAAATGTAATAACCTCATTATACTTAATTGCTGAACCAAGAAACTTGGAACACTGCAAGATTACCCAGTGGCTGTTATATAAGCTATAAGAAACTATTGATTTCCCAGAACCAGTCTCTGTGTGCAACAAGTTTGGGCAAAAATGGAATTGGGTCCTCTGAACTATCCTTACTCTTAGGGTAGATTCAAAGCCTTAATAATTTTTCAAAGTGAAAGTGGTTAGTTTCAGATTCCATGTGACTTTCAGTCCAAAGAATGCTATTAAAAACTCTGGTGCTTATTCAAGCCCAGTGTTTTTAGGACATATTTCTCATTCTCAGCATACTAGTTATTGAGAAGGCTGCTTATGCTGCTCTGAAGGATTACAGAAACAGATAAAAGGAGAAACTCCCATGAAAATGAAAAGCCCTGTCTTTTTTTTTAAATTTTATTTTATTATGTTAATCACCTGGTGAGCACTGTGAATTGTGTAAGACTGATCAATCACAGACCTGTACCTCTGAAACAAATAATACATTATATGTTAAAAAAAAAAAAAAAAGCCCTGTCTTTTTGATATCTCCCCCTTCTGCAGACTCCTTTCATGGACTCTAGCCTCTTATGCATCTGGGAAGAGAACTTGTCTAGAAGTTACGGTAACTCAGTTCTTTTCTATATGCTACTGACTTTTTTAAATTTTATTTTATTATGTTATGCTACTGACTTCTTAAGAAACATTTTGGCCAATTCATCTATCTGGGCTTCACATTCATTATCACTGAATAATAAGGATTAACATTTGTGATCATTTACAGTGTAGGCACTCTTCTGAACACTTTATAAATGTTAACTCATTTAATCCTTACAGCATCCTATAAGAATGTAGGGAAAATTATTTCCAACTAATAGATGTAAAAGCTAAGACATAAGAAATCATATAATTTGCTCTGCAACAGTTTGGTACAGTTAATAAATGGTAGTGAGAGGAACTGAACTCAGGATGCTATATACCAGAGTCCCATCTCTTGACCTGTTTATGTTTAGTAAAGGGTGTGTGTGTGATAAAATTATCTTGAAATCTCCCCAGTAGAAACATTCTTTTGCTCTGATATATTTCATTGCTCATGATATGAGACATACATAAAATAAAAAAAGAAAAAAAATGGTTGTAAATGTAAAATTCTAGAAAATTATATGTGATATTACTATTATGAAATCAAGATAGATAATCCTGCTAATATGGTTTTCAAAAAATAATTTTATAATTTCTAGAATAAATTTGTTGAGATCATTGAATATCTTAAGTAATCATACCACACATCACTTAAGCTAGTATTCATAAGGTAAAACATTGCACTCATCAAATCATTTAATTACTAGTCCATCAAATGTACTGAATAAAAGTGCAATAACAAAGTCTCTTTGTTCTTCAAAAGAAGAAACTTCTTTAAGAACCCAGGGAAGTGAGACTCTGTGTGATATCAGAGTTGTAGCATTGATTTCTGATAGTAGAACAGATAAGATCAAGGGCATCTTGTAAAGATAAAGTAACCTAAAAAGTAGCGTAAAGAAGGATGTACTTTACACTACAAAGTTATAGCAATAAAAATAAGATGGTATTTCTTAAAATTATAGGTATATTGATCAATAAGCCCACATATATATTCATAAGTTTAGTTTTTCATAAATATAACATCTCAAGTCAATGTAGAAAATATAGCAATTCACAAAGGATATTAGCAAACTATCAGAAAAAATGTATAGAAACCCATGTCCCCTAACATACAGCAAATTAATTTTAGATAAATTAAATTATGTACTTCTAGTGCAATTTTTTTACTTATTATTTATTTATTTTACTTAAAGCAAAAATAATCAAATGTGAAGTATATGTTTCTGTGTGTGTATATGTATGTACATACATATACATATATATAAAATATATCAGGGCACCTGGGTGGCGCAATCAGTTAAGTGCCCACTCTTGGTTTCAGCTTAGATCATTATGTCAGGGTCCTGGGATCAAAGTGCACATTGGGCTCCCCACTAAGCAGGGAGTCTGCTGGTCTGCCTCTCTCTCTGCCCCTCCCCCCCACTCATGCTCTCTTTCTCTAAAATAAATAAATAAGTCTTAAAAAAAAAAATTTAAAATATATCAAAGTATATATAGAATCATTCTATAATCTTGTCACAGGGAAGGCCTTTTTAAACAAGAAAAAACTTAGCTACACAAAATATAATACAATTTAACTATACACAAATTTGTGATTTCCTTATGAATGAAAAACATGCAAATTTTGAACAAAATATTTGCAACATATGATAGCTAAAGGGTTGATATAAATATATACATAAAGAACAAGTGCAAAATTATTTTTAAAAAATACTGATAGTGGGTGCCTGGGTGGCTCAGTTGGTTGAGCAACTGCCTTCAGCTCAGGTCATGATCCTGGAGTCCCGGGATCGAGTCCCGCATCAGGCTCCCTGCTCAGCAGGGAGTCTGCTTCTCCCTCTGACCCTCCCCCCTCTCATGTGCTCTCTCTCTCCTCTCATCCTCTCTCTCAAATAAATAAATAAAATCTTTAAAAAAAAATACTGATAGTACTAAAGAAAAATGAGAGATGGTTATGAAAAAGCAAGTCACGGGAGAAGAACTACAAAGTATAATAAACACACCCAAAATATTTAACTCACTGGGAATTAAGAAGATATAAATGAATACAATTACAATTTTTTAAAATAATCATATGTTGCATTTTTGTTGTTATACTTTAAAGAGCAACCATGAATTGTGGGCCCGTTGTGGGAAAACACAGGAAAGCCTGACTATGTGTAAACATTAAGAAGTCACATATACTTTGACCCAGGAATCATTAAACTTCACATTCCTTCTGCATATAGTGTGCATAAAACTGTGCATGAAATTCTACGTACACAGATGTCCGATTCAACAATAAGAAATTGAAAGAATTGGAAGTCAGCATTAATAAACTTATGATGGCTTCATGCCATGACGAACTACGAAGCCATTAAAAGAAAATGAATGTGTATATAGAGAGAGAATCATTTGTAATATCTCCATAGTTTGTGAACTTGGACATATCAAAGTAAATTGAAGCCTTTCATAAATTTTTACATCTCTGTCTCCACAACATGGCCACCACATGCACCAGGGGATATTTAGACTACCTCTTCCCTACTTTTGCGTTTCCAGGCTTTCCACATACATGCTTACCTTCTCAGCAGCTCAAAACTGATGTGGAAAAATACAAAGGGTTTTTAACATGTGCTCCTTGCTTAAGGGAAAATGAAGGGGGGGAAATCGGAGGGGGAGACGAACCATGAGAGACTATGGACTCTGAGAAACAAACTGAGGGTTCTAGAGGGGAGGGGGGTGAGGGGATGGGTTAGTCTGGTGATGGGTATTAAAGAGGGCACATATTGAAAAGTGCAATAACAATGCTATACACATTGAGTGTTATACGCAAACAATGAATCATGTTTGTTACATCAAAAACTATGATGTAATGTATGGTGATTAACATAACATAGTAAAATAAAATAAAATAAAATAAAATACGCAATGAATCATGGATCACTACATCAAAAACTAATGATGTAATGTATGGTGATTAACAAAATAAAATAAAATAAAATAAAATAAAATAAAAAGGTGTTCCTTGCTTTTCTTACTTTAAGATCTCAGATGCTCCCCTGCAAGTAGTGATTGTACAGAATATAAAGAAAGAATAGGTAAATGTATTTAATGGGAGTTGACATACCCAGATATGGCGAAGATAGGTGTAAACATAGGAGATGACAAGTTTCTTCTGTCACATTTCATTGCAGTAATTTGTAGGACACATTGATACTCTGTTGAGGGAAGACCTTGCTCTGGACCCTGCTATACAGGGCACTCCCTCACTGTTTCTGTACCTTGGAATAGCTTCCTAGAATTTTTCTGAGTCCCTTGACCATTCACGGATGGCAGAGCCATCTGAGTAAGGTGCCCTATGCCCTGGCTGGACCGGAGTAGGCCCTGGTGCTGTTTCTTTCCTTCAGGCAGTATTTTGGCTCGCCAGACTCCCCCACAATGTCTGGTGTTCACCAGATGTTTTAGGGAGCTCTGGATTTCATGCCTAAAAGTCATCCTAGCACCCCCATATGAGTCTCTGGTTAAGTGAAAGGCCTGACAGGTGGATTGATTCTGCTGGTTGGCAAGATATTTCTTTTGTAGGAAAAGGAGAAATTGGGCTGCTAGAATAGTGTTGACACCTTAATATTGGGCAGTTCTCATTCAGATGGGACACTGAAGAAATTCAGAGCTTAGAGCCACCTATGGTTCAGTGCCGCCCTTAGAGCTGAGCTTGTGCTATAGGGTAGGGATTTCTTCCCCTTCTGTATTTCCATAGAAATTCCATCTCCAGTCTATAGCACCCAAGGGCAACAAGAATGGTGATAGATTATCTTGCTTTGTGTACCACTACCCCACCCTTCTCCTCTATCTGCCGCTACTTAGGGTGGTCACTCTACTCCCCACCTCTCTCCACTGGAGTACCAGCTATCAAGTGTTCCTGAGGATAAGTAAGCCTATCTTCTCAGAATTTTCCAAATTGTTGCTCCTCATTTTGAAATGCTAATGGTCCCTTTGGATCAGTAAATATCTTTTCTTGCTTTTTTTTTTTTTTTTTTTTAAGATTTTGTTTATTTGAGAGAGAGAGCGAGAGAGAGAGCAGGAGCAGGGTGAGGGGCAGAGGAAGAAACAGACTCCCCACTGAGCAGGGAGCCTGATGTGGGGATTGATCCCGGGACTCCGGGATCATGACCTGAGCCAAAGGCAGATGCTTAACCAACTGAGCCACCTAGGCGCCCCCTTTCTCGCTTTTAATGGATGTAATAATACTATATTCTTCCTGGTTGGTCTTAAGCTATGCCAGAGGAGGAATAGCACTCCCTACTCAATAAGATCATTCTTGCTCTGACCATAGGCTCTTCAATCCTTCAGTGTAACAACGATGCATGGAAGGCAAAGGAATGGTCAGCAATGAAAGAGATCAGATTCTAGGAATGCAGTGGTTGAGGCCCCTAAAACATTCAAGAAATTGTTGGACGTGTTGTGCAACCAATATGCTATAAAATTCATAATCATAAATTTAACATGACCAGAAAAAAAAAAATCATCCACATTTCCCTTTATATTCTGGGTTAGACCTGCCCTCTTGATAATCACCAAAATTCACAGTAACTTTTAGGAGTCATTGGAAACCAGCATTCAGTGGCAGCAAAATGGGTGATGCAGCATCATGAAAACATATACTATTTTAATAAAATAGACTCTAAAGAATCATGGCATTATGCTTAATAACACCATTCCTGCCTTTTGTATGTGTGTGGGAGACATAAAATTCATGAGAAACAGGCATTTGACAAAAAGGACATGAAGAGTTGTTGCCTGAAAACTGATTGGACAGAATCAGTTCTGTTCACATGCACTGATTGGACAGAAAACAAATATATAACATATAATATATAACAAATATATGACTGTATGTTATAATATTGTTATATTATAGATCTTCATTGGTATGTAATTATATTTCACATAGACTCACGGATTTTGTGTTGCATTTTTGAATCAAAAGATTTATGTAAATAGGCACTCTACAAGAAATACTCTCCTGGAATCCTAAACATCCTAGGGGCAACACTGCTGGAATGTTATTACTGTATTTGAGACACTTCTCAAACCAGAAGCCAAGAATTACCACTGGAAAAAATTATTTCCAAGAACATCAAATTTATTCATTCTTTTTTTTTTTGTCAGAGAGAGAGGAAGAGAGAGACAGAGAGTAAACACAAGCAGGGACAGGCAGAGGGAGAAGTAGGCTCCCCGCATAGCAAGGAACCCCATGGGAGAGTCAACCCCAGGACCCTGGGATCATGACCTGAGGCGAAGGCAGCCGCTTCACCGAATGAGCCACCCAGGTGTCCCTCACATTTATTCATTCTTACAAAATTCTAGCTTCCTTACTTGAGTAAGAGATCATACTCTTTCATTTTCTTTATATTTCCTTAATTATTTTGTCCAATATTAGAAATTTTAATTTTTGAACATTTTGTAGAACTCACCAATAAAGCTATCTAGTCATGAAGTTTCTTTTTGAGAAAAAAATTTAACTATGATGCAATCAATTTAATGCTTATAGGATTACACTTTTTTAATTGTTTTCATCTCTTCCCTCAATTTTATGTTGCATTTTTATTTTAAATATGTCAATTGTATAAATTTTCAAATTTATTAACATGTAGTTATTTACAATATCTTATTTTTAATATCTGCAGAAGCAGCATTAATGTCACTTTTATATTTTGGGGATGGACTATGATTTGTGCCTTCTTTCATTCTCTTTTCATGTTTTACTAGAAGTTTGACAACTCTATTGGATTTTTCAAAGAATTCTTCTAGTACCGTTAATTTTTTTCTTGTACTTTTCTCTATTTCTTTCACTTCTGTTCTTATAATTTTAATACTCACAAGATTCTTCCCTAACTATATATCATTTCTGTTAGTTGTTTTAATTCTTTCTTGTTTTCTTTGCCTATTAGATATTACTATTATTAATTATATAATCAATTGATACTTAGATTTATCTGTATATACTTTTTTTGGTGTTATGATCTCTTTGAGGAGTCCATCTTTCCTAGTTTTTTTTTTTTAATTTTTTTTTAAATCAAAGAGAGAGAGAGTGAGCCCAAGAAGGGGGAGTGGCAGCAGAGGGAGAAGCATGCTCCCCGTTGAGCAAGGAGCCTGATGCGGAACTCGATTCCAGGACCTCGGGATCATGACCTCAGGGCCAAGGCAGCCGCTTAACTGGCTGAGCCACCCAGGCATCCCACATCTCTCCTAGTCTTAAGGACTGTGTGTTTGTTTAAATATATATATAAACACAATTGCTAGAGGAGAGGTGGGTGGGGGATGGGGTAACTGGGTGATGGGCATTAAGGAGGGCACTTGACGTAATGAGCACTGCGTATTGTATGTAACTGATGAATCACTAAACTCTACCTCTAAAACTATTAACACACTATATGTTAACTAATTGATTTTAAATAAAAAAATATTTAACAGATATTTTTAAAAATTCTTCTGCAGTTTTCTAATGCTCAGAAACTGCCTTGCCTTCAAGTTTACCATTTTTGTAAACATAGTGAGAAACAATTAGAAAGGGCTCAGAAACCAGGGACAAATTATAATTTCCAGAGGTAACCACATCTATATGTTGATCCTATCTGATATGCTTTTCTTGCAATGTGACTGACATTCCTCCTACCGAGAGTTGGAGTCTGTGTGGTTTTCCACAAATTTAGGTAAGTGTGTAGGTCTATCATTACCAATGCAGTACAAAGTGGTGCGGTTGACTTCTAAGGTTAGTTCAAGAAAGGATATGGACTCTGCCTGGCTTTAGAACTCCACCACCACATTGTAAGCAAGCACAGGTCAATTGGAGAGGCTCCCAGGGAGAGGATCTGAGATCCCCTTCCAATAGCTAATGACAACTTGCCAAAACATGAGTCACCTCCTGCGTTCTCCAGTCCTATTCAAGCCTTCAGATGACTACAGCCCAAACAAATATACACTGCAGTCTCAGAGAATGCCTGAACCAGATTATCTCAGTCAAGCAACTTTTGAACTCCTGACCTATAGAAGCCATGAAAAATAATTGATAATTATTTGTTTTTAAGCCACTAAGTTTGGGGTGATTACAGGGCATTAGATAAATACTAAAATCCTCCTGCTCATCACCTACATTCTCAAAATTCTTTTAGATATTTTGAGTTTGGATTGAAAGCAGAATTTTCAAGTAGAATTTTTCAAAAGGAAGCTACAAAAAGATGATGGAAAGCATTGGAGAGAGTAGGATTTGAGGATTTTTATGAACTGAACTAAAGAAAGCACAGAGGACCAAGAATTAAAATTTAGGGGAACATTTATGGGTAGAGTGCTGGATTATAAGGAAAAATGTTGATAGAGGAAAAAAAAAAACCTGTCAAAATACATGAAGAAATAATTCACACAAACCAAAAAAAGGAAAAAAAAAATTTTTTAAGTCATAAAGAAGACCTAGGAAATATCAAATGAATCAAATATAACATGAAAATAATGACATATAAAAGACAATTGAATACAACTAATTTTTTTCTTAATACTTTGAAAAATAGCATCAAGAGTAATAGCTATGTTGCATGACGTTAAAGGAATGTGATTACATTGGTAGAGAATGTGGGACAAAGATTGCAGGTTTTCGTTGTAAGAGAATTTTTCAATCTAAGATAAATCACATGTTATAAAACTGGAAGGATCTTTGTGTTGAATGCTGAATAGTGGTTACAAATTCATGTTTAAAACAAACTATAGGGTGCCTGGGTGGCTCAGTCGTTAAGCATCTGCCTTCGGCTCAGGTCATGATCTCAGGGTCCTGGGGTCGAGCCCCGCATCAGGCTCCCTGCTCAATGGGAAGCCTGCTTCTCCCTCTCCCACTCCCCCTGCTTGTGTTCCCTCTCTCGCTGTCTCTCTCTCTGTCAAATAAATAAATAAAATCTTTAAAAAAAAATAAAATAAAAATAAAACAAATTATAGAGGGAAGGAAACTCATACTTACAAGCCACTACTACATGTCAGATAACCTGCAGAGGGCTTTTTAGTACATTTAGAAGGCCCCTCCCTACAGAACTCTCCAGAGAATATGGTTTTTCATATTTTCACAGCTAACAAAGCTGAAGTCCTTGGAGACCAATTGGCTATCCAATTTAGCACAACTCTTGAGCGGCAAATTGAAGTCTCTACACTTTCAAAGCCATTTGTGTCTTCTCTGTTACACCACTATGAAGACCCCATTGAGAAAAATCAAAAGGAGCTGTCACTCACAATTAGTGTTCAACAATTATACTGAGTGAACGAATGAAAAAGCAACCTAGCAAGTTTAGCAGAAATCAGTAATGGAGGAGATGGAGAGCTACACTGCCCGTAGAGTAGCCACTTGCCACAATGAGGCTATGGAGAATTTATGTATTTATTTATTTATTTATTTATTTATTTATTTATTTATTTATTTATTTTTAAGATTTTATTTGAGAGAGTGAGCACATGAGTGGGGCGAGGGGCAGAGGGAGAGGGGTAAGCAGACCCAGTGCTGAGCCCAGAGCCGACGTGAGGCTGGATCCTACGACCTCGAGATCATGACCTGAGCTGAAACCAAGAGTCTGGTGCTTAACCAACTGGGACCCTGGCGCCCCGAGGCTATGGAGAATTTCTTCTCATCTTTCAGGCCTCCCTTTGTCCCAGGGACTATCTCTGTCCCCACTGTCCCTCCTGTTCAGATAAGAACCCCATGATGCACCAGCTTCACTCGCCAGTTTCTCAGTTTCTAGCCCTCATGCTTCTGCTACAAGTAAGTGGTCGATGCCTTTACTCCCTGTGAGGCTGTAAAACCCACACAGGGTCCTCAGCCCCCAGCACAGGGTCTAATATAAATAAACAAACAAATAAATAAATAAATACACACATACACAGCCTTTATCCTTTTATTGATAGATGAACACAGATTGCTTCTATAGCTTCGCTATTGTGAAAAATGCAATGAACATGGGGGTGCAGATACCTCTTTGAGATCCTATTTTTATTTCCTTTGGCTATATACCCAGAAGTGGGATGTCTGGGTCATATGGTAGTTCTACTTTAATTTTTTTGAGGAAACTCCACACTGTTTTTCGTAGTGTCTGTACCAATTCCCATACCCATCAGCAATGCACAGGGTTCTCTTCTCCATATCCTTGCCAAGACTCGTTATCACTTGTCTTTTTGATCCTAGCTATTCCATAGAGTGTAAGGTGAAATCTCATTGTGGTTTTGATTTGACTTTCCCTGATGATTAGTGATGTTGAGCATCTCTTTTCATGTACCTGCTGGCCATTTGCATGTCTTTTTTGAGAGAATATCTATTTGGTGCCTCTGCCCAATTTTTAATCAAGTTGTTTTTTGCAATTGAGTTGCACACATTCCTTAAGTATTTTGGATATTAACCCCTTACATAGATGGTTTGCAAATATTTTTTCTCATTCCATACATTGCCTTTTCATTTTGTTGATCTCTATTAGATTCTTTTGTAGTGTTTAAAAAATATTTCCAATTATAAATATTGAAAAAAAAACTCTTGACCCCATTTTGACCTCTAACTACCACATCATTTCCTTTGTTCAATTTATTTCCAAACTCTTTAAAATAATTTTCTTATTTTAAAGATTTTATTTATTTACCAGAGAGAGAGAGAGCACAAGCAGGGGGAACAGCAGGCAGAGAGAGAAGCAGGCTCCCCACTGAGCAGGGAGCCCGATGCGGGGCTCCATCCTAGAACCCTGGGATCATGACCTGAGCTGAAGGCAGACACTTAACTGACTGAGCCACCCAGGTGCCCCTAAAATAATTTTCTATATTTTCTCTTAAATTTCTATCCTCTCATTCTCTCTTGAACCAGGTTTTTGCCTCTTCTGCTCTCCTGAAATTGCTCTAGGAATGGTTCTCAAAGACCTCAAAGACTTAGCATGTGCTAAATCATTGGCTATTTCTTGTTTTTATTTTAATTGGCTTTTTAGAAATAATTGATTCATTCTTTTAAGAGGCTTTTTAGGACATCATATTAGCTAGTTGTCTCCTAACTTTCTTGTCACTTCTTATTAGTCTTGTACACTGGTTTCTCATCTCATCAATCTTTGGATTTTGACATCCCAGATATAAATATTAATCCCAGAAATTTTACCTCTACTTATTTCCAAGGTGATCTCATTCAGTCTTATGGCTTTAAATGGCATCTAGAAGTTGACGATTCCAAGTTTTTATCTCTAGCCTGAACCCTCTGTCTTTAACATTAAACAAACATTCAACTGCCTAATCGGTCTTTCCAATTAAATATCTAACCTAAGATGTCCAAACTGAGCTTCTGACATGTACACTCTCACCAAACTTGCACCTCCCACAGTTTTCCCAACTCATTTAATGGCAATTGTATTTTTACAATTACCCAAACACAAAGTCTTGGGTCATCCCTAGTGTGCAAGGATGCAAGTCACATCCTCACTTTCTGTTCCCAGCAGATCATTTGGCTAGGTAGACTTCCGAATGCATTAAGAATTGGATTATTTCTTATCATACCCACTTTTACCACCATGTAGAGGAAGACTCCCAGGGGTATCAGAATGATAGAAATTAAGAGAAGAAAGAAGATTTTAATGTGTTGCTATAAACTGCATAGAAGGACCACCTTAAATTGTTGGAGGATATATGGATAAAAATTGAAATTCCCATTTGGAGGACCAGATAATACAGATCGTAGTTATAATTTTATATTTATTTAATTATAATATATTATCATTATCATTTACAGATAAGCAAACTGAGAGCTAGTTTAGTAACTTGTCCAAGATTACATGAATCAATAGCAAATCCCCTAGGATAACAACCAGAAATGCCTTCTTCCAGAAATCTCAGTGTTTTCCAGAAATGAAATTTTAAACTATAAAATTTAGAATAAAATGCTGTCTGCTTAAGACAGACAAGAAATAAGTTGGAATGTCTAGGTTAAATATTTTATTTTTTCCAACATTTATTAATGAATGAATACATAGTATGGTTACCAGCCTATTACAGGTTTGAGGAGACACAAAGGAAAAGAATATAATATTTCTTAAACCCTCACAATTTACTTGAAATCTAGTGGTGGCTCCAAGAAAGAAGTAGTTATAGCTGTTGTCAATAAACTGGTTTGCTGTCTTTCCCAACAAATGCTGTTGGCACTCTGGGTGTCTTCTCAAACCCATCAAAAAACTGTTTTTCTTCCATCTGATTTCTCCCACACAAGTACAGATTCCATAGAGGACTTGAAACCATTGGTATTTTTTTTTTCTCCACTAACTTATATGATAAGGTATGCAGGGATATCTTGTCCGTTTGATGTAAATTTTTCCAGGAGTTTTGGGTTTACCCCATAGTCATTCTATTCTAAACAACTATGTTGCTGCCACCATCCTCCAAAATCCCTTTCCGCAAAGATTTAATGCAAATCATGAATTATTTTGTCTCATTTCTTATTGCATTCAACATTTACAACTTGTTCTCCATCCCTGGAGCTCTTTATGCATTTTTTTAAAGATTTTCTTTATTTATTTGACAGAGACACAGCGAGAGAGAGGGAACACAGGCAGGGGGAGTGGGAGAGGGAGAAGCAGGCTTCCCACTGACCAGGGAGCCCGATGCGGGGCTCGATCCCAGGACCCTGGGATCATGACCTGAGCCGAAGGCAGACGCTCAAAGACTGAGCCACGCAGGCGCCCCACATTTTTTTTCTTCTCTTTTCAGATTCTTGACTTTGATCCTCATATCTGATTGTTGATCCTGCAGAAGTACAGACTTTGGTTACCCTTCTTGCCTCTAACTTAGACATTGTACTTGAATTAAACATATTTTTTTGTTTGTTCTTGTTTTTTAGGTACACAGCACTTAAATCCCCAGAGGCAATATGATGCCTGTCCTGGAACAAGCTATTTAAACTAGATATTATCATGAGGTTCACTAGATCTCTAGTGGAAAAAAACAAAAATTTAAAAATTAAAAAAAAAAAGCAGTAATCTTGGGCCAGTTGTTAAGTTAGTTTAAAAAAAAAAAAAACAGTAGCAAAAATGTTTGGGAACTTGGTAAAATATTGATAAATGGTTGATTGGTCTTTTGTTTTTAGCTGGAAAAAAATTCTAGTCTCTATGTTTTTCCCTTAACTTTTATCATTACAGAGACTATTTGTGCTGTCTAGTATTTACATTGAGAATGAAACAACAGAACTTACGCATTTTTCCATCCCTTCAGAACTAAGTACAAAACTGCCAAGATAATGTTTTGAGTCTAGACTCTGGCCAAAGTTCAGATTGTATTTAAACCCAGTTTAATAGTATTCGTATTAAATAATATTCAATTAATATGCCTTCTTGCACGAACAGAACTCGGAGAGAAGAAAGGAATGGCCAGTGAATATCATCACGCTGTAATGTAGCTTATGCCCTCATCTCGTACTGAGGTTTCCTGTTTCTCAATGTCAATAACATAATGATGACATTTAGATAACTGATAAGTCTATGGGTATTAATTTTCATCAATCAAATTTCCAATAAGGTCATGGTTAAGTTGGCAAATGTTCAATCGTGTAAGTTTAGGTAAACCATGACAGATCAAAAGTGGTTCTAAACTGAAGCAAAGGTGATATCCATATGATAGGAAATTAATGAAAGATATACCTCTATCATAAAACCTCTAACTTGAGAATATAAGAAAGGTCTTAGCTCATTCCACTGAATGCATAATTAATATCTACAGAGGAAGATATCAATATTGGCATATGTCTTTATTTATTACAGAAAGTCTAATTTATTCCTATACCTCTCTGCACTGGTGTACAAACTTCTTTGATCACAGGTACATCTTCCTTTTCAAAATTAATCTTCTTCAAATAACCTCTCAATGCAGCAAATTTTACTTGGTGAGAGACATATATCAATTTGCTTTTCATATTTAAAGCAGCGTCTTCTACAGTAACCGAACTGTTTTGTGCACCGATCAGGATCCACCAAGGTACATGTGGCTATAGTAAAAGAAGAGTAACCGACATTACTAATCTCTTACTTAAGAACATATTATTTCTGATGACAAAAAGTACTATGTATACATGGTAATGAACTTATAAAATGCCAAAAAATAAGAAGACACTAAAATATTACATACTTCCATATATATATATACAAAGTTTGAACATGTTTTAAATTAATATATATTACATTTTTATGCCATACATTATTCTCCTCAATAAGATTCAAAAATTTTTTAGAGCTACATAATATTCCCTTGAAATATATGACAGTTTGTCCATTTTTTCCATTAGGTCGCATTTAAAATTTTAATATTTTAAGATTATAATAAGCAAATTTGTAGTACATATTTTAATATTTACATGAGCCATATTTAAGATAATTGTGGAAGAGTTAGATCCCAGGGTTATTAATTTATATATTGCACCAGCAATATATGTAACTTTTGCCCCCAAATAAAATGGTGTCCACTGCAGTTTTAATTTTTATGCTGTTAGTATTTGTTCTGAACAATTTTTCTTTTTTCTTTAATAGTTCATATACTTTCCTTATTATGTTATTATATAATTTTTTAAAAGAATTCATGAGTTCTCTTTAAAAATTTTTTAAAGGCTTTATTTTTAGAGCAGTTTTAGGTTTACAAAAAAATTGAAAGAAAGGCACATATTGAAAGAAAGGCACATTCCTATGTACTCCCTGCCCCTAAATATGCATAACCTTCCCCATTATCAACATCATCCACCAGAAGGGTACATTTTTTACCAAGGATGAAGCTACATTGACACATCATAACCACCCAAAGTCCATAGTTTTCACTATGGTTCATTCTTCGTGTTGTGCATTCTTTGGGTTTGGGCAAATGTATAATTAAATATATCCATTATTATAATATTATACAAAGTATTTTCAGTGCCCTAAAAATCTTCTGGGCTCTGCTTATTCATCTCTCCCCTCCCTCCTCTTCCAACTATTGTTTTTTTTACTGCCTTCATAGTTTTGCTTTCCCAAGAATGTTATATAGTAGAAATCATATCGTACACAGCATTTTTAGATTAGCTTCTTTCACTTAGTAATATGAATTTAAAGTTCTTACATGTCTTTTCATGATTTGATAGCTCATTTTTTTTTAGCATTAATTAACATTCCGTTGTCTGGATATATCACAGTTGATCTATCCATTTACCTACTGAAAAATATCTTGGATGATTCCAAGTTTTGGAAATTAGGAATAAAGCTGTTTATAAACATTCATGTGCAGGTTTTTGTGTGGGCAGAAGTTTTC
This sequence comes from Halichoerus grypus, assembly GCF_964656455.1. Classification (NCBI taxonomy): domain Eukaryota; kingdom Metazoa; phylum Chordata; class Mammalia; order Carnivora; family Phocidae; genus Halichoerus; species Halichoerus grypus. The sequence goes on along the minus strand of NC_135720.1, from coordinate 99,757,553 downwards.
AACTGCTTTGGGTAAATACCAAGGAGCATAATGCTGTGATATGGTACCAGTATGGTTAGTTTATTTTAATATTTTATTTATTTATTTTAGAGAGAGAGAGAAAAAATGAGTAGGGAGAGGGACAGAGAGAGGGAGAAGCAGGCTCCCTGCTGAGGACCCTGGGATCATGACCTGAGCCAAAGGCAGACCCTTAACCGACTGAGCCATCCAGACACCCCCAGTATCTTTAGTTTTATAAGAAACTGCCAAACTGTGCTCCAAAGTAGCTATATCATTTTGCAATCCCATCAGCAGTATATGAGAGTTCCTGTTGCTCCATATGCTCACCACAATTTGGTTTTACCAGTATTCCAAATTTTAGCTGTTTTAATAGGTATAAAATGTTATTTCGTTTCAATTTACATTTCCCTGATGACATATGACGTGGAACATCCTTTCATATGCTTACTTGCCATTTGTATAACTTCTTTGATGAGATGTCTGTTAAGTTTTTTGGTCCTTTTGTTTTTATTTTGTTTTGTTTCCTTATTGTTGAGTTTTAAATGTTCTTTGTATGTTTTGGATAATGGTCCTTTATCGCATGTGTCTATTGTGAATATTTCTCCCAGTTTGTGGCTTGTCATCTCGTTATCTTGTTGTTCTATTTCTCAGGGCAGAAGTCTTTAGTTTTAATGAAGTCCAGCTTATCAGCTCTTTCTTTCGTGGATCGTGCCTTTGGTGCTGTATCCAGAAAGTCATTGCCATCCCCAAGGACATCTAGGTTTCTTCTATGTTATGTTCTAGGAGTTTTATAATTTTGCATTTTACATCTGGATCTATGAGCCATTTCAAGCTTATTCACTAGTCTAGATTCACTTTTTTCACATGTGGACATCCACTTGTTCCAACATCAGCTGTTGAAGAGACTGTCATTTCTTCATTATATTGCCTTTGCTCTTTTGTCAAGTATCAGTTGACTATATTTATAGGGATCTATTTCTGAGATCTCTGTCCTGTTTTATTGATCTATTTGTTTACTCTTTGACCAGTACCACACTATTCTGTTCAGATATATGAATACAATGGTATGAATTTCCCTGTAAACTCTACTGTAGCTGTGTTCTATGAGCTTTGTGCTCTCATTTTTATTACCATTCAGATGATGATATTTTCTCATACTCACTGATATTTCTTCTTTGAATTAGGTTGAGTTTCGTTAATCTTCATATTTATATCTTCTTATTCTTACATTTATGTTGTTTGTTTTTCTCTGTTTTCTGTGTAACTGAGGAAGGTGTGTTATCATCACCCATTATTATGGTGTTCTCTACTCTTTTTGTCTTTCTTTTTTTTTTACATATTTCAAGACTAAGTTATTTGTTGCATTAAATTTATGGTTGCAATATTATCCTGTTGAATTGAATCTTTTATTACTCTGAATAATCATTCTTTGTCTCTAGTAATGCATTTTTTTCTTACTGTCTACTTTATATAATACTAATATAACTACTTCACCATGCTTTTGTTGGGGTTTTATATCCTTTCTTATCCTTTAGATTTTATAATTTCTCTTTTCTCATATATTGGATATTTCTCATATAAACTATTCAGTACATTCAAAACTATATTCACTACATTCAAAAGATCCACTCTTATTTTCTTAACTTTACACTAATATTTATAATAGTAATATATATTGGATGAAATATATCCTGTTATTTTTTTCTTATCTTCTTTTCTATATATTGGTTATTTTTTATAATCCCATCATATAATTTACCATTGTGTAGTTATATTATCTTTTACTCTTTTTTTGTGTTTATGCTAGAAGTTTCAACTTACCAAAGTCTTATTAAAAATCATTGCTTGTTTGTTTTTTTTGTTTGTTTTTCTGTTTTTTCCTGTGTTTCTGAGCTTCCACATAGAAAATCATTCTCCTTCTGGCCAAACAATCTTTTAAGAATTTCCCTTAATACAGGAGCTCTGATGTTGAACTCTCTGTTTTTATCTGAGAATATCCTTATGTTATCTTCACTCCTAGAGGGTATTTTCATTTGATACAGAATTCTAGATTATAGTTGTTTTCTTTCAGGACTCTGAAGATATCACTACCTTGTCTTCTGACTTCTTTGTTGTTTTTTGAGAAGTCAACTTTCAGTTTAATATCTGACCCTTTGAAAATGATATGTTGTTTTCTTCAACTTTTGCTTTGCTTTATTGTTTTGTTTTGTTTTGTTTTTTAGCAGTTTGCTATGCTTTGTCTTCCTTCCTTCCTTCATTTCTTCCTTTCTTCCCCCTTCCTTCTTTTCCTCTTTCCTACCTTCCTTCTTTCCTTCATCCTTCCCACCCTCCTTCACCTTTTTTCTTATTTTTCAACCTCTAATTTTCTCTTGTTTCATTCCAGATATTTTCTTCTGGTTCATCTTTCATCATCATTAAATATCTCACTGATTATGTAAAAGCAACTATTTAACACATTCAATATGTATTTAATTTTGCTTTATGAATTTTTCAGTTCTGGAATTTTATTTTTGCTCTTTGTTGTAGTCTTCACATCTATGCCAAGTTTTTACTTTTGTTTTTCTTTATTTAAACAAGTTAAGCACAGTTATTTTAAAGTCTAGGTCTGGTAACTTCATTATCTGGATTCCTTGTTAATCTCTTCCCTTGTATGCTGGTTTTGATTTTTGATAGGATAGTTCTGTTTTCATTTGTTCCTGATTATTTTTGTCACATACATTTTTAATGAAAGATTGAGGAAATAGCTTGAGGTCTGGAATGATGTTATCTTTCTCCAGAATGATTTATTATTGTTCCTTGTTGACGGCTAAGACTACCAACCAAGCTTCCTGGATAATCTTAAACCATTTATAGAACTTGAGATAATGTAAAAGTGGGTATTAGTTCCTGGGACGGCTGGATGGCTGGACTAATGTCCTTTTAACTTAGACCTAGTTTGTAGTTTTTTGGGATCCTCAGCCAAAGCACACCAGTATTCCCATAGTTCTCCTTCCTTTGCAGGCTCTGATTTACAATTTTTGCCCCAGTGGTAGCATAAGACTATCAGATTTCTGCTTTTCATCTTCTTTCCTGTGTCTTTAAGAATAGTCAGATGCTTCTAGGGAGAAGAATGCTTCTAGCCTCAGAAGTTGATCTCAACTTGATCTTTTCACTGTAACTTTTAATTGACCCATTTACTCTGCAATGCCTTTAAGCAATTGTTTCGTGTTTTTTGTTTTGTTTTTTTTTGTCCATATATTCCTCTCAGTGCATGGGAGAGGCTATATGAAAAAAACTGTTATAATTTTATATTATGTTTTAATATCAGGTTGCTGCTATGTGAAACAGACTACTATAATTTTTATTGTAAAGTTTTAACATCAAGTAAAGCAAACAAATTGTCGACCTCAGAGAGTCGTGGACCTCAGGCTGTTCGCTCGGGGTCCCCTGTGCCTCGCTTTACTGTCGTCTCTTTTTCTCAGTTCCTTCACTGCCCCAAAAAGAGACAACAGTGTAGCCAGGCACAGGGACCCCGAGCAAACAGCCCGAGGTCCCCGACTTTCAGAGGTCGACAACAAATCACTAATTTTTCAAAATCTTTGTATGGTACAAATTGATAGTTTTTCTAACTGCAGAGTTTACAGCCGTGGACTCTAAGCTTGAAGTTTAATGCTGTTATTTGCTAGCTAAGTAACTTTGGGTAAGCCCTATGAGCCTCAGTTGCTTCATGTGTAAAATGGAGAAAATGGTATCTCATTCACAGAGTCTCTATGAAACATGATGAATTAACACATAAACAGGTGTACAATAGTGTCTGGAACATAATAGTTTCTCACAGATTAAGAACTGTTATTAATTAATGGTGAACAAAAGACTATAGTTGAAATTAAATCCTTATTGACTACAACTTTTAGACCAGGTGGTGGGCTTTTTCTGGAGGTAAAGCAAAACACTGAGCCAAAGCGAGAGTGAGAGAGAGAGAGATAGGCTAATTAAGTACCATGATAGAGAAATATATTAGGTCTAATGTGTGAACAGATAAGTGTTTGCTTAATGTCATGGTGTTGTATCATGGAAGAGTGATATGAAAATTTAACCTTAAAAAATGAGCAAGTGTTATTCAAATGCACAGGAGGAGTATAAAAAGAACAAGAACCAGTCAGACAAGTAGTATGATTCTCATCCTAGAGTTGAAAGAGCATATGATATGTTTAAGTTCAAAAACTAATAATAACACAAATAAATTTCCTTCATTGAAAACCTACTGTGTGTCAGGTGTTGTTTTGAATATTTTGCATACATTATCTCATTTAACTGCCATAAAACTTTGAGGTTGGTGCTGTTCAGATAAAAAACCTGAGGCTTTGAGTGACCAAATAATTTGCCCAAGGTTGCAAAACTAATACATGCTTAACCCAGGGTTCAATCTTAAATTGTTCCAAACCAGAATTTGCATTTTAAATATGTAATCCATGGCCTCTACATTGAAAAAGTTGGAAAGTGACATATGACAAACAGTCAACAGATCTGGATATTGTCTCAAATTTGATATTGCTTATGGTAGCTCGTTGTCTCTAGGACCTTTAAGTATTTTATGACTATGGAGGAACCTGAAGATGTGAAAATCAGAAGTTGAGCACTGAATGACAAAATAGAATTTTATTAAGATGAATATGTTTACCCATACAAAGAATCAATAGTAATACATACTTAATATACTGTATATATGCTTAATAAGTGGGTTTCCTTTCTGCAACCTGAACGTAAGAAAAATTTTACTTTAGACAAATTTAAATAAAATAATTTTAGCTCCTCTATGTGGAATTATTTGTCAGTTCCCTTGACTTTGATGTCTTAACTCAAAGTTGGATAACTGAGAATTTAAGGTCACCTTCTGTTCCCCATCTCTTACCGACCTCTTATTCAGAGCTTAGAATTAAATCCTTTTTTTCTTTTTTCTTTTCTATTTCTCAAATATTGTCAGTCTGGTAACGGTTGCACTTGTCTCTTATCTTACAGTTGGTACCTGGATCTCTACTGTTGAAGACACTTCCTATCAATTAATAGTACCATCATGTAAAAGTCATAAAATACTCTAAAATATTAATATTTGTGTTTTATTTTTCCTTAGCTTATTCAAGGATATTGAAGAAGGTATAATTCTTTAAGTCAGGTGGATGAAAATATAGAAAAATATTAAGACTAATTTGCAAATTACCTTAACAAGTACAAAATAATAAAAACAAATCATTGCCGCAAGAGAAGCACTAACATGGTATTCATTTGTCATATAGCATCTTTCTGGATAGGTTGAGAAGTTACTTAGCTAGTCAGTGAAATCCTGGCCTATTGAAAGAGGTTATTTATTTTTATGAGCTCCACTTTTCTCCCAACATTTTATTGGTAATTCTCATTTGTAACCAAATCAACTTGATTTTAAATTTAATAAAATCTAGAGCACCGGGACCATTACTGTCTTTCCACCAACAATTCAACACAGGTGAATGTCTCTCCTCCACTATTTTAGACTCAGCCTCCCATGCACCAAGCAATACATCTTAAAGTTTCTAAGGCCACCATGTTTCTGTCATTTAAGGTCCATTCTGAGACATCTTAACAAGTGGCTATACTGAGACAGTACCTTGTATTCTTTCTCAACTACTTCCTCTCCTCTTTTTCTGTTTTCTACTTCTACTTCTATTTTTCCATTTCTTGAAATACTGCAATATGATATTGAATGTGATAAATGTTTTGCTTACATTATCTCTGAATCTTTGCAAAACCTTATAAAATTAATGGTATTACCTTTCCATTGTACAGTTAAAGGAATTAAAGCTTCTCCACAACTACAAAGGAGGCTCAGGTCCTTAATATAAACTCTGATCTATTTGATGACAAGCTCACTCTATAAACCACTAGTATGCTGTTTTCACTATCTCTATGGATTATGTTATGCTTGTACTAAAATACTGACTAAAATACTGCTCATTCTGTCATGTTTTAACCATCGTCAGTATTATTCTCTATCAATTTTCTATAACTCTCCCTCCAGCATGGTATCACTCTGCTTGGATCACTCATCTTACATCTTCACAAAGTATCCACTTAGACTGAATACTTTTTATTGTTTCTTTAATGACTTTAAGGTTCTATAAATAGACAAACCACACCATTGTGTAATTGATATGTACTACTCTATAAACTCCTTCAAAGCCACTCACTCTGATACCTTGTATTACCCTTCCTATTTTTTTGGTCCAGCAAAGGCCAAATGTAGAGCATTCTGTCCATTTCAGTACACATTATAACTTAGTATCTGTTTGAATGATCAAAAGGTAAAGGAAAGTTTGTGGTCATATTCATACACTAAGTGTCTTCATTACATTATTTAAAGTTTTCTGCAATGCTCAGCAAATGGTTTAGTCCCCACACATCTGAAGCACACCTATATTCCCATGTGACTTCACTGCTTTTGGCCAAATAATCTATTCATCTTGTACTTTAACCTCAGTGTCTTCTATAGAAAGCATAATGAAATATAAAGAACAAATATGCTAGGATTTTGTATTCCAATATTTATATTCCACTTATCACACAGTATAATAGGTGTGACCTTGAAAAACTCTCTCCTTTGATGTCATTTTCCTCTTGTATAAAAAGAGGCAATAACAGGTATCTCAGAGTGTTGTCTGGATGGTCAGATTAGATACCTACATGAGAAGTTACAAAATGGGGTTTGGCACATGCTAGACACGCATATTTACTTCTTGTCTTCCCTTTCTTTCTCTCACCTTCCAAGGTCTAAATACAAGTGTCTTATCCCCAGTTTCAAAGCTCTTCATCAGAGAATTCAGGACATTTTCCCAAACCTCCACAATTGCCATGCCATAATTCCACCATTCTTACTATTTAGAGCATACTTTTATAAACCTTCTAATTCAAGGAATTCATTGATTTATCTGAGTTTATTCAACTAGCTTTTAATATGCCTGGAGAATTACTGTGTGTTTCTTTTATTTTTGTTTCCTTAGTGTCCAGCATTGTGCTCAGTAGATCACTAGCCACTCAGTATTACATGGTTATTGATTGACACACTAGCACCATGGGCCTCAACATCCTCCCTACTCATCTTTGAGGTCCCCACTTCCTCAGTTCCCCTTCATTATTAATAACTATAATATCAGGGGCGCCTGGGTGGAGCAGTCAGTTAAGCCTCCGACTATTGGTTTCAGCCCAGGTCGTGATCTCAGGGTCATCATCACGAAGTCTGCTTAAGACTTTCTCTCCCTCTCCCACTGGCAACCCCCCCGCCCCACATGCACGCTCTCCCTCTCTGTCTCTCTTTCTCTCTAAAATAAATAAACCTTTAAAAAATGATAATCATAATAACTATAACATCAGCAACTATAATAATTATAATAGTATCTAAATTGGTAGACTAATTTTCAGTTTGTAGGGCTACTTACTGGTACATTATTATGCTAAATCCTAACTGCAGTCTTTTGAGGTGCATACAATTAGCAAGCACAATATTTTATATCAGACTTTTTATTTAAGATTGTGGTTGTTATTGATTCTGCTTGTATTTTCTTTTTTTTTTTTATTGTTAAAGACTTTGGCAAATCACTTAAGTTCTCTTAGTGGCAAGGTTCAGAAGTTATTAAGTAGGAAGCTAGTAATAAAATCTAGATCTTCCAAGTTTGAATTCAGTTCTCTTTCTGTTACATGTTGCACCTCTTGAATTCCCAACTTTCTAGGTCCAAATTAGAACACTTTTGGGTATCAATTTATATCTTCATTGTTAGAGAGCCTGGATCCCCTCAGAGGACAGACCTCTCAAGAATATCATAAAATCTCCAACGTGCACTTCATTGCAGTACGTATCTTAAATATTTATTTTTAATTGATTCATAAAGCCATTGCTGAATTTCTTTACTAATGTATTAACTAATTCAACAAGGATTTTTTGTGATAATATTTCCTTATTTGCCATTTTATTCCTACTGTATCTCATTGCCC